>NC_088865.1:22703796-22838796 GCF_032884065.1 Artemia franciscana | reverse complement strand
AATCATTTGTAAGTTTCCATCAGCTTCATTTTAAATCCAAAATACGTTGCTCCACTCCCTATTGAGTTCGAAACAAAAAAGAAGATATGCATAACACGCGTCCAATTCGGTGTTGAGCCTGATGTGGCATACAATCATGGTGCTATTACTGTTTTTATTTTTGAATACACTTAGGTTATGATTATTAGATGACCATGAGATTTTAAATATTTACATGTTTTGTGCATAAAATAGCTTTTATTTAATTTCGAGATTTAATTTTCATCCTGCTTTTGATATATACACTTTTATTACCTTTGAACCTAACCGATGTTGTCGCACTTCGGATAGTATTCAGCACTAATGGCGCCAATTCATGAAAACGTAGTAGAGGCAAAATTTACTTTTATTAAATCTGATGGAGGAGGGGAAGCATAGGTGTTTTCGTTTTTTTTTTTTGTTTCAATTGAAAAATACCGAGAGGTTACTTAAAGAAAATGCTAAAAACATAGATCTTCAAAATCAGGGGGGATCTAACCCCTCCCCCCTCCGCACAGAATATTGACTAAACTGCTCAGCCCTTAAAGTTGACAACAGTTTATTTGTATTTTTATCATCAATTTTCAGTATATTACTAGCAACTTTAGGGGCTAATGGCTACTGATATGTGGTTGGTACACTTTACGATTGTGAACCTTTCTTGAATTTTAGTAGACTCTAAGTTCCACCTATCCTTACTTATAGTCAAAGCCGTACTTTATGTTCCGAGAACTGATACAATACCTTATACTCCAGTCTTTACATGAGTAAAATTCAGTTCAAGAAAAAAAAAACTTGGATAACACTGAGGTGAGAGGGTGGATACACTTTTATTCACTTCGTTTAACCTTTCCTGAAGGGTAATTACTTACTTCATCATGTGCTCGCGATCGTTCATGTTGTTGCTCTTGAAGATAGGCTTCCTATTAAGTAGTTCTTCGTCAGGGCAAAAACCCAGACAACCCCCCTCCCCCGTTCCCCGTCGGCCGCGGGCTTTCTTCTGTCGACTACGATGAGACCGGTCCTGAAAATAAAGGACGGTCTATTGTTAACTTCCACCAAAGATATTTAAATAATGTCGTTTGTAATGGCTAGACACAATGATACCATGAATAATCACATTATCAGGAGTTCTCCAACACACTACAGTAACATGAGGAAACAACTGTTACCAGATGAAAACAACAGTCACTAATCCTTCAAATTTTTGAACTTTAGAGAACAGCCACTGACTAAACTAGAAATTGAACGCAGTCTTCAGTAGTCATAGAGTTACACCAAACAGAAGAAGGATTGTGGCTTAAAAAAAAAACAATAGCCAAGAATAGTTTTACAATTAAGAAAAAGTTTCAGGTTTCACGGATTCGTTCACACTTGAATTTACAGGATTCGTTGCGTTTTTATACAGGAATTTCAAGGGTTTCACATCACAACGCAAAAAACTATGTGTCCTGTCATTATAATACATAAACTTTAACGCAACACGTTGTTTCTGGTGTTTTTAAGAGGACAATTGACGGCTTACCCACTTTAGGTTTCCTTTGGTGGAACATCACGGTTTGAGAAAAATTCTGAGCCGGACATCCAGTTGCATTGAGAACCAAACCAAATAAATCCATTTAATTTTTAACATAACGAGTAAATGTAGCATTATTATTGACAATATCTCAAAAGAATTTCATTCAGACACTCGTTTCTTAACTCCGTCAACACTAGCGGCATATCTGACACAGTAAATGAATAAAAGAATTTCACCGAACGGAGCTTTGAAATTAAATGCAGTTTCAAATTACCACAAGCAAATTTATTAGAAACTTCATTGTTTTGAAACATACTGTATGAATAAACATATCAGTTCATTTAAAGGACAAAAACAAGGTTAAAAAACAGCTGTCGAAGTGACAAATTAATAATTTTGATAACTTACTTTAAAATAGGGATAAACACCTTAAAGAGAAAGTCTTAAATTAAAACGTTTTGATTATGGCACCTTCTCCAACCAGACTTTGCATGGCTTCACTCTGCAGTTCATGTCTTTGGCCTCTGCCAGTTGAGCCCAGGCTTGGACCATAATGCCATTCAATTGAATCTTAGTTTCCCAAAATAGAGCCTTTGTGAAGAAACGTACCTTCTTCTTTCCCCAAGGGGGGAAACAAGAAGGTGTTTAAAAAGTGCAAAAATAGGAAAATGAGAAGTATTGCCAATGGAAACAAGGTCTTCATAGCCCCCCTCTCCACTTTCCCGGAAAATTTCCTGGCATAGCTCATGATTACAGCCCTTAAGCATTTTACATTTGCACCCAACGTCTTTTAACCACCCCCTTCCCCCTCCTAGCCTAATATTTGAATTGCCCAGTCAAGTCATTACTAAGACTTCATTTGGGGCCCATTACACATAATCCTTGTTTATAGTATAGTATATAGGCCTATTTGGTGTTAAAATCAACGTAATAATTAAAATATCAACTAGATCCAATATACCTTCTGGATTCTGAAAAAACAACAACAACAAAATAAAATATTTTCACGAAAATACCGATTAAAATATTAAAAAGGAAAGAACTACAACGCCTTAAGGGGAGAGGGGGGCTATGCTGCAACCCTTTGCATCCATTCTAAGTGCACTAGCATATAATTCGTCATTTACCTAAAACAGATTAACTAAAATCATAAAATGAGCACATGGTCTATTTCCAATTCCCCTGTGTATAAGTAAAGAGCTAGTTATATCCAAGGGCCCTAAATGGAGGGAGAGAGAGATCGAAGGTGGTGGCAACTCCCCAACAATACGTGATAGTTTCTGCTCATTTCACGTGTTAATCGACCCCACTTGTAATCAAGTTTTAATTGGTCTTTTTTTATTTAATTTATTTTTAAAAAGCCTGTACAAAAAAAAGCAAAAGGACAAAATGTACAATATATTTTTGGCAGGAACCAGACGATATTCCCATGACGAGAAGAATTTGAAACAAAAAAAAATAAACAAAAATTGCAGCAGATTATTCATGGAGAGCTTCAAAGTACCTCCCCCCCCCCCCTAAGAAAAATAAGAAATGGCCAAGATGTTAAATTTACTACAAAGTTATAGAAAGCTGTAATGTCACTCGGAGATGGAACATATAATAAAAGTAGCAGTCCTTCACTGTCTCTACTTTTAAACTCTAATGCCATTATAGATGGCACTTTCCTACCTACATATTTAGCTGTATGTAAATCTGGCATATCTAATATATGCATTATCATCTCAGATGACATCCTATCAAGCGACCATCGACACCTCCAGCTCATTATGAATATGTCACCTTCAGAAAATAACAAATTCTCGTTGGTTTAAAAAAGTATCATGGGAACACATAAATGTCAGTCTATCATAAGTCAACTATAGTCAACTATATGTGAGTTCCAAAAAGATCTTCACTGTTGGAAAAATAGATAAGTTCAAAAGGCAACACGTGAGATAAGAAGCGACCCCCAGCAACTTTGTAAGAGAGTTTCGAAGTCAAATTTGTCTTCGCAATCTAACCCGATTGATGCCACTACATGGGAAAAACATTTTTCCTCGCTTTTCTCCGAAGATACATCACTAATTGAAGCTACCTATAAACATATTGTCCTCCAACCCGTGTCGAAACTTTGCCATCTAAAGAACTCCACCATTGTTCCACCTTCAGCTGTACAAACCCAAATTCCTCAAATGAAAACTGGTAAAGCCCCAGGATCAGACGGGATCAAACAAAGCACCTCTTATCCGCTATCCTACTTCTTACACAATATTTATCGCTATTATTTCAGGCTAGTATTGCCAAGCAACATATTCCAACTGCCCTTTCGGAGGATCTTGTTACCTATGTCTTAAAGAAGGGCAAAAGTCCAAAGTTTTGTGTCCTTTTTTCGGCGATTTCTTATGGAATTGATATGACAATGCGTCCATATGGGTTCGGATAAGTAGCCAGCTTAGCAACTCCATCACTCTTCGGAAAGGTCTGAAACAAGGCTGCAAGCTTATCCTAGCTCTTTTCAATAATGTAATTCGAATCATTACTAAAAAATAGTCGTCCATTCCTGATTGAGCCATATATTGACACCAGCCACCTCTGTTACACAGACGACATTCTTCTACTATCGGACAATCTCCGAATACGCCAAATACAGAAGATATAGTCTGCTCTGGTCTCAATAAGATTAGATTCCAGGTCGCCTCATCTTAAACTGAGCGTCTACGGTTCGTGTCAGCATCCTCCCGTAACTATCAGTGTAGGTCCGGCAAGTCTTTCCGCATCGTCTTCTCTGAAATATTTAGGTATCTTGTTAGGCTTAACGGTTATAACTACTAAAACACTAGGTATCTTAACATCGGAAAGGAACATCGTACCGGCTGCTTGCTAAAGTTAAAGGCCAGTTTTACAGAATAAGCCTAGACAGACTTTACAACCTTTTTTTGGTCCCACATGTCTTCTTGTCTTCTTCTTGGCCCGATTATGGATATTTTTTCGCACTATCTAAGCGGAAGAAAATATGATCTATATTCTTCCGTTTTTGCTAATATCTTCTGCAGTTCCCGATTTGGACTGGTAATACGTACATTTCCAGTAGATATGGCGTTTTTGGTATTTCTTCAAAAAAGGACCAGCTATTGGACAGGTTCCGTAAACGTCGCGAAAATATTGTCAACTTCTCGCTTAACTGAGTAGTTTAATTGCATAAACACAGTTGCACACTGTTAAGCTCAGCAAAAATGACGCATCCCTATTAGCCTAGATTCCAGGAAATATGTATATCTTAATAAAGCCTCTATCGTTTCGAATGCACATACGTTTAAATTAATATTTAATTCTTTGAATTTAAATAAGAAATGAAAAACCTACTATAAAGAAAGAAGTTTTAATAAATTCAACACTGCATAAAATTAAACTCACATAACCATTGTTTCAAACGAAGTTACGAATCGATCAACGAAATTGCAGTTATATATATATATATATATATATATATATATATATATATATATATATATATATATATATATATATATATATATATATATATATATATATATATATATATATATATATATATATATATATATATATATATATATATATATATATATATATATATATATATATATATATATATATACAACATTTATATTCAAATATATAACATACATATATAGTGCATATAAGGTAAGATTTAATGCTTACTTTAAGCTTAGAGCTGAACTTGTTATTGAGTTTGGTTGGTCCAAAAGCCAAAATAGAATTTTTAGGTCCTCCTAGCTGAACAAATTTATCCCAAAAACAAAACTTTTCCTCTTCAAAATCTTCGCAGCTGACGACGCTGTCACAAATGTTGTCTTCCCACTAGAAACAAAAGAGACAAATTTTAAAACAAAAAAACTGCTAGTTAGAGGAAAAGATTTTCTTTCATTATACAAAAGGAATTGCAGAGAATTCCTTCCATGGAGATTTCGCGCGGAAAGAGTATGGTAGTTTTACTGTCACCAAGCTTGCTAACTCTGACCCACACACGTTCTATAGAAAAGTGCAAGATGTTAGGGACCGAAAGCAGAGGTTTTGCATGATAAAGCTGAGGAGCCTCTAAATCATGATCTTATTATTGAACTTTTCGCCGCCACTTGTATGCCTGCAGTATCTGAAATAGCAACACTCGAGGTCTGTGCAGTTGAAAAAAAACTCCGTAGCCTTGATCCTCGGAAAGCATCTAGAGCTCAAAACCCCTATGCCTTCCCAAGGCAAGAACATAACTTGGACTTTACTGAAAAAATTAAATGTTTCCACTTTTATATCTTTAATAAATCAAATATTATTAACATTTTAAGGAATAAATATCAGCATATGTATATTAAACTGACAGTGCACACTCACACATTAATGGGTGAATGACTGAAATTCAAGGCCCCGCTATAGAAATTTGGGACTTAAATAATCAATTTCAATAAATAACTTACTTCTTTCAATCAGATTTTCACGTATTTGTGTTTGTTTAAGTAAATCGGCTTCTCTGATTAAATTTTTCTTATTTGTCACTTCCCCAATTATCCACCATTTTTTTATTTGCTCAGAAGCTGCTGATCGGACAAGGTAAAGAAAATCAAACAATTCTTGTAAATGGCCTAATTTTAGGAATCCAATGTGAATTATTGAGGCTGTTCATTTGTGTTTAATAGACCAGGGATAAACATGTAAGTATGAAAATGCACAGGGAATGAGGAATTTAAACTTTATGTAAAGTTCTTTTTTTGGAGGGGAATTTATCGGAAAACTTTGTTGATATCGTACCGTTGCGATACCAATATTTCGGTATCAGACTCCAAAAATCAATATCGGTCAGGCCCATGAAAAATTGTTTATTAATAAACACAGTAAATAGAAATAAAAAGATTTAAAGCTCTAATTAATAAGATCACGAAAAAATAATAAACATATAGAAAACAAAAAGAATAAAAAGCCATTAAAAAAAAAACGAAGACAAATTTCGTGATCCTGTTTTCGCTTCCTTTTAAATTAATTAAAATATTTAGAATGATAATGCTTAAAAGATCAAAAGATTTACCTGCAATATGGAAAGGAGACAGCGAGCGTAAACAGGAGCGTCGACTTCGTGAGACTCTAACTCAGCCCTCAGCCAATCGGCAACGGAGCTAGGAACGAACCGTCCTGATGACCAATAAAACATATCCGACGATGAACCAGGGTACGAAGGTAGGGGGGCACCTGTAACATAAAAAAACATACAAGCAGGTTGTTCCTTTTTTTAACAGCAACAATACAGTGATAACTCAACAGAATATCAAAAAGCAATTTATAGTAGGTCAAAGATCGCTTTTCCTCTGGCCGAACATCCAATGGCAGACATACGCAGGAATTCTATCTTTGGGAAAGAAGGGATTTTTGTTAAGGCAGAAATCGGGCGACCTATACAAAAACTGTATGGAAATCAGGATCAGGATAAGACAGGGATTATTGCATAGAGGTGCTTGAGTGACAAACGAGTTAGGAAGCACTGAGTAAATCCAAGAAACAAAAAATTAGTTTTCTGAAGCATCAAACCTACTATATTTAAATATTTGTAAGAAATACAAATTGCTTAGTATATTAAGGCGAACGGTCTTATCGACAAACCAAAACAAGAGCTAAGAGCTAAGAGCTCATATGACACTTGTGACGAGGCCAGAAGAGCTAAGAGCCAAGAGCTCATATGGTATGAGCTCTAACAAAATTCTATGAATCAATAGATTGATTTAAAAGGAAAATCAGAGGCTTAATGCCGGTTGGGATTTAAAATAAGAGCTCTGAGTCACGATGTCCTTCTAAATATCAAAATTCATTAAGATCCGATCACCCAATCGTAAGTTATAAATACCTCATTTTTTCTCATTTTTTCTCATTTTTCCTCTCCCTTTAGCCCCCCAGATGGTCGAGTCTGGGAAAACAACTTTATCAAGTCAATTTGTGCAGCTCCCTGACACGCCTACCAATTTTCATCGTCCTAGCACGTTCAGAAGCACCAAACTCGCCAAAGCACTGAACCCCACCCCACAACTCCCCCAAAGAGTGCGAATCCAGTAAGGTTACGTCAATCACGGATCTACGACATTTGCTTATTCAATCCACCAGGCTTCATCCGGATTCCTCCACTCTAAGCGTTTTCGAAGATTTCCGATTTCCCCCTCCAACTACCCTCAATGTCAGCAGATCTGGTCGAGATTTAAAATAAGAGCTCTGAGACATGAATTCCTTCGTTCTTAAGTTAAAAATACCTCAATTTTTCTAATTTTTCCAAATTAACACCCCCAGCTCCTCCAAAGACAAAGGATTCGTCCCAATTATCTTAATCACGTATCTAAAACTTCTGCTTATTCTTCCCATCAAATTTCATCCCGATCTCTCCACTCTAAGCATTTTCCTAGATTTCTGTTTCCCTCCTCCAACCACCTGTGTCCCCGGGTCCAATTCAAGTCGAAAATGGAGCATCTGAGACATAAGATCCTTCTAAACATCAAGTTTAATTAAGATCCGATCACCTATTAGTAAGATAAAAATACCCCAATTTTGACGTTTTCCAAGAATTCCGGTTTCCCCATCCAACTCCCCCCAATGTCAGAGGATCTGGTTGGAATTTAAAATAAGAGCTTTAAAGCACAAGATCCTTCTAAATATCAAATCTCATTCAGATCTGATCATCCGTTCGTAAGTTAATCAAATACCTCATTTTTCCGAATTACCCCCCCCCCAACTCCACCAAAGAGAAAGGATCCAGTCCGGTTATGTCAGTCACGTAACTTAGACTTGTTTTTATTCTTCCCATCCAGATTTATCCTGATCTCTCCGCTTTAAGTATGTTCTAAGATTTCCGCCCCCCCCCAAAAAAAAATGACGCTGGATCCGCTTAAGATTTAAAATAAGAGATCTGAGTTACGAGATCCTTCTAAATATGAAGTTTCATGAAGATCCGACCACTCCTTCGGAAGTTAAAAATAACGTCATTATTTCTAATTTTTCAGAATTGACAATCCCCCCCCCATCCCACCCCCCCAATTCCCCAAATAGAGCGGATCCGTTCCAATTATGCGAATCACGTATCTAAGACTTCTGCTTATTTTTCCCACCAAGTTTCATCCTGATCCCTCCACTCTAA
This sequence comes from Artemia franciscana, assembly GCF_032884065.1. Classification (NCBI taxonomy): domain Eukaryota; kingdom Metazoa; phylum Arthropoda; class Branchiopoda; order Anostraca; family Artemiidae; genus Artemia; species Artemia franciscana. The sequence continues at coordinate 22,830,118 of NC_088865.1, read as the reverse complement.
GCGTTTTCCATGATTTCATGTTCCCCCTCCAAACTCCCCCCATTGTCACCGGATCCGGTCGGGATTTAAAATTAGAGCTTTGAGACACGATATCCTTCTAAATGACAAATTTCATTGAGATCCAATCACCCGTTCGTAAGTTAAAAATACCTCATTTTTTTCCAATTTTTCAGAATTAACCCCCCCCCCAACTAGTCCAAAGAGAGCGGATGTGTTCCGGTTATATCAGTCATGTATCTAGGACTTCTGCTTATTTTTCCCACCAAGTTTCATCCCGATCCCTCCACTGTAAGTGTTTTCCAAGATTTTAGGTTTCACCCTCCCAACTCCTCCCCCCCTCCCAATGTCACCAGATCCAGTCGGGATTTGAAACAAGAGTTCTGAGATACGATATCCTTCCAAGCATCAAATTTCATTAAGATCTGATCAACCGTTCGTAAGTTAAAAATACTTCAGTTTTTCTATTTTTCCGAATTAACCGCCACCCCACTCCCCCCCAGACGGTCAAATCGAGAAAACGACTATTTCTAATTCAATCTGGTCGGTACCTGATACGCCTACCAAATTTCATCGTCCTAGCTTACCTGGTAGTTTACTGACTTTATGATAGAGGCATGCTTATTTGAAATGCCTAGATTTTAACTGTGTAATTTTGGGCTGTATAGAAGAATGAAGATGCCTAACACCTATTCATGTATTTTGAGATGCCCTTAATTACCTTCTGTGGCTAATTGGTGGTCAGTTTTAGTGACAGCAAGGGCATGAAAATGGCAAACTTCAGAACAAGCAAATATTCAACTAAGCATACCTCTAATGTAATGGGTATTATGGAGATTTGCATTTTTGAGCACTTCTCTGACTGCTGCACTACTTTATGTTTATTTTATTTTTTTATTTTTACAAAACAGTCAAATTAAAAAGAAAATTAGCAGACTAAATATCAGCTAATATTCCATTACTGCAGAATCTACAGGAGTTGAAAACCCAAATATAAAACCTAAACATAAATATCCTATCAAAACCTTCATTCATGTTAAAATTGACCCTATTAGACTATGTATGCAATACTGACCCATTATCTAAGACAATAGATGAAAGTATTATTGGGAGCCAATGTGCCAACATAGATACCTTAGATGTTGATTGTGTGCAATTAAGTATAGCAGATGAACTGCCCTTTCAGACTTAAATGAAAATTGAGCCAACCATGCCTAAGACCATGACTTATGTCAAGTTTGGATGTGAAGACCCTAGCTCAAATAGGGCAAGAGAGAGGAGACTTTCAGTGCTGAAGAAAATTGAGCTTCTTGTTTAATTCAGTATAACTTATGTATAGATCGATGGTTCTTAATGAAAGCTAGATCAAAGATGCCTAAAATCATTACTCAAATCAAACTCTGAGATCAAGGACCCTAGCTCAAACAGATTGAGGGAATTTGGAGTGTTGAAAAAAGTTAATTTCGCAGTTTTCAATGAAAGTCAGATCAAATTCCAAACTCTTCATCTCTGAGATGAAGACTCTAGGCTAAATAGTATGAGGGGGAGTCAGATTGAAGTGTTCAAAAAGTTGATTTTTTTCGTTTTGATTGTATAGTATATGAATGTAGTGACAGATTTGAATCAAAGATGGACAAAAAATGCCTAAAATCATGAATCACATCAAGTGTTGAGATGAAGATCCTAGGTCAAATAGGAAGGGAAAATAGGGTTTGAAGTTTAGAAAAAAAAAGAATTTTCATTTGACTGTGAACCAGTGAATCAATTGTCAAGTTTATATGGAAATTGAAACAAAGATGCCTGATACCATTACTGATATTAACTTCTGATCTAAAGACCTTAAGTAAAATAGGGCCAAACCGAGTTCTTCAGCTTATTAGCATAACTTATGAAAGAGGTATTTAATTTAAATAAAAGTAGAAAAACTACTCATAGCAAAATACCACTGCATTTGATCCTACTAAAATTTTTCAGACTTGTTTTATCAGAAATATTATTTGTGGAGACTTAGAGATATAGCCTTTGTTGTTAATTGCAGACACTCATGACACGCCATCTACTCCTCCAAGAAAAAAAGATCACAAAAGGGTCTACAACCCTAAATGGGAGCAGGAACCTGATTTCAAAGGATGGCTACAGCCTTTGTCTGGAAACAACACAAAAGCCTGCTGCAAAATCTGCAATGGAGCAGTACTCCGAGCTCACAAGTCTGATTTGCATCAGCATTACAATTCAGCCAAACATAAGAAGAACTCTCAAGCCATGAGGATTCAGGAACCTGTTATAAGCCATGGTAAGTTGGAAATGTGTTAGCACCTTAACAGTGCACAAAAGGGATATCTCAGCTACAGTGCTTTGACAGAAAGATCGCTGGAAAGCTTTTCTTTCCTGACCTAATCCTGACTCTCAAGAGCCTGATAAGGGCCCTTGCCAAGAAGAGCCAAAAGACCACAGCAAAAGTATCATAGCTGACACATCCATTTAATGCATTGCTTAAACAATTTTTTTCAGTCAGCTTGAGCTCAAGGAGTATTTATTTGTTTGTGTAAAAAAATTTTTGGTGTTGGGTTCTGACTAGTTAAGATATAATACAAGAATAACTCGCCTCCTTTTTTACAAAACTGGATGGAACTTGCTTTACCAGGTTACAAATTATTTTTGTAAATTGTAAATATTGCTGTATTTGTGAACCTTCAATACACTGAACAAGCGCCGTAGAGAATTAAAAAAATCGGTGCTTATCCTCTGTAGGCTGATTCTCTATTACACTCTATTCTTCTGAGTTAATACAGGTTTCATGAAATTATGTTTCAATTTCAATCCTCCCTTTTGATGCTTTTATAGTATATGTACAAGGAGATAGAGTGTAAGGAGGCAAAGGGCAGAAGGCCGAAAAGATTTATATAGCCTCAATCTTCATTACATATTCAGGGCCTCACTACATGCAGAACTAGTAGCCTAGACTGTGGTTTGTCAGCTCAAACGATTGAATTAAAAAAAAATATCACAAACTGGATGTTACAATCTCAAAGCTTTTTATTCAAAGTCGACACCTGAGAATATGAGGCTTTCCTCAACCTCAGCCTGTAGGGCGTCTTTACCCTTGCGTTAGATGCTTATCCAAAGCTTGCACAAAAGGTCAGTTTAGTCTTCTTCCAAATTATTTCTCACTTTTAAAAGTGAGTAACTGTTGAAAGCAGTGCAGGAATTATTTGACACTTTGCAGATTAACCTGCCGAATTAAAACCCCATTCTTTTCTTAGGAATTACTCAGCTCGATGTCAAAGCACGAAAAGCAGAACTGATTTTGGCAGCACATGTCGCATGTCATTCATCGATTATGACTATTGACCACCTATCCACCATTATCAAGAGTGCTTTTCCTGGACCAGTTTCCGAGGCAACGAAATTGAAGAGAACAAAATGTTCAGCCCTTATCAAGAATGTTCTTGGACCAGAAAGTCTCCAAGAGATTGTTGCTGATGTTGGTGACAGCAGATATTCCCTTATTCTGGACGAATCGACCGACGTTGCCACCATGAAATTCATGTGTATTTGTGTGAGATACTATAGCCCCAAGATGAAGAAAGTTCTTTGTGCTACTTTGGGCATGGTTGAAGTACCTTCGACCACTTCTGTGATTTTACATCAAGAACTGAAAGACTCCTTAGCTTTATGTGGAATTCCCCTAGAAAATCTGATAGGTATTGGGACAGATGGAGCAAACAACATGTGGGGTGGGAACCATTCGCTGTTTACGTTATTACGAGATGACGGGTTGCCTCAACTCCAACTCTTCAAATGTGTATGTCACTCCCTACATTTGTGTGCTTCCGAGGCTGTTGGAGAGCTTCCAAGCAATTTGGAGTTCATGCTCTCAGAGACTTACAAGTGGTTTAACGTTAGTCCTTTACGAAGAGAGGCATATAAGCATATGTCCCAGCTAATAAACGATGGGAATACCCCGTTGAAAATGATTGCTCCTTCCAATACCCGTTGGCTGTCTCGAATAGAGCAGTCGTTCGCATACTCGAGCAGTATTCTGAGCTGTCAGCGCACTTTCGATTAGCGAAGGAAAAGGAACGTTGCTACACTGCCCGAATGCTCCATGATATGTACCTCGATGAACGAAATAAGGCATATATTGTTTTCTTGAAGCCATTATTGGCCGAATTTCAAAGAGTTAACCTCCTTTTCCAACACACTAACGCAGATCATTTTCGTTTATTTCAAGAGCTAAAAGAGTTTGTATTAAGTCTTCTGCGGATAATATTGCACACGTCTCCAGTGTCATTAACAGTGAATATGGACTTTGAAATTTATTACCTTCCTACAGCCCAGGTTGACTACGGATACAAGTTCCTTTTGGAGCTTGAAAGATCTAACCTGACCAGTCATCAAAAAGAAGAAGTAAAGTTGCGTTGCCTCAAATTTCTCAAGACAGCTGCTAGAGCAGTTTTAAAGCGCTTGCCCCCAGCTCTTGATTCTCTGCTGAAACTGAAAGTGCTTTCTCCGACCATTTGTTTGTCGCAGTTGCGTCCTCGATTTAGTGATTTGCCTTTGGATGTTATTCCAGTGCTGAATATTAGTGAGTTAGAGAGTCAGTGGAGAAGACTCTTGGTAGTTGACTGGGCATCAGCTTGTGGCGGAGAAATTCAAAGTGACTCTTGTGAATTCTGGGTCAAGGTCCTGCACCATCTTGATCCAGCTAGTGTTCCTCCATGTCGTGACTTAGCGAGGTGGGCATTGACCCTCCTCAGCCTGCCAATAAGCAATGCTGTAGTTGAGAGGTCATTTTCTATGATGAATATTGTGAAGAACAAACTTCGAATCGAATGTTGTTGCCTATGCTGAACTCAATAGTAGTCTTTCGGCTGTGGTTGTCAGTGTGTGGTATTTGCTGTTCCCAGTTTGAGCCTACTAAAAAAATGTTGCAGTTCGACAGTGAAATCTATAGGCTTGGGGGTTCCACTGCAACCACAGATATGAATTTTAACAATGATCTTGATGACATACTGGTTTTACTATAGAATTGCAGAACTGGCTCTTTATTCGTTTTCTTTTCATCTGATGCTGTTTTTCTCTTGGTGTTCTTTTCTAACTTCTTGAGTTGTAGATATACACTTTAAAAAAAAAAAAAATGATTTCCAACAAGAAAATGCGTTGAACTTTCAATTACTTAAAAAAAAAAAATTATAATTGAATTTTCAGGAAAGGTGTAAAATGGAAAAAGTGAATGTGATCTTCAACGATTTGTTTAACTTTCCAACAAAAAACGTTTAAAGTCCAGCGAAAAGTTTGAAATTTCAAGTTCTCTTGACTTTCCAATACCCAATTTTTCAAAGTCCAACCAATTAGTTTGGAATTCTAATGAAAGAATTTTATATTTTACACTCTGCTGACTTTCCAAAAAAAAATTGAAAATCCAACGAAAAAGCTTAATATTCTACGTTTTCCTGTTTATTCTAGCAAATAATGTTGAAAAAAAGATACGAAATTATTTTTTAATAAGAGTTTTTTTTTCAATTTGCACCTCAAGGTACGAATAGGAATTGAATAAGAAACCATCGGTTTAAAAAAAAGAAAAACGAATGTTGGAATTCTTCAGATTCTGTGAAATTAATATAAAAATGAGCCGCCTTCAGTGGAGCCAAAACTAGGAATCTTCGGGTTGAAGCCTGATTGGTAAAAGAAATCGATTGATAAGCTGCATTTAAAAACCAAAATGCTGTATTACAAGATAATCAGCCTTTGATGTGCATATTTTCCTAAGGTGATGACGCTGAAATTTTAGCTTGCAGTTAGCTTTTTTAAATCAAAAGTTCCTCGTGTTCGTTCAATATATTGGTATTTCAGCTGTTGTAGCATTTTTTTTTGTCAAAAGCTGTACATAGTATCTCATTTCTCAAAAATTATTTTTAATTTTTCTTACTTGAGGTACTAAGAAAATGTACCAAAAGTATTGAGAGTTTTCAATCATTGCGTTTATTCTCTTGAAGCTTTTTTCCTTTATTTTACAAAATTTCAAGCTTCAATTATTTTCTTTTTTGCATTTTACCATTCTATCCAAAGAAGTAATTAAGCCTGTGTATTTCTTGTCGTGATAGCTTGGCCAAAATTCTGTTTTGTTCACAAAAATTATTTTGCTTATTGAAGAGATCTTATTGTGTTTTCTGTTACTTGTGAATTTTTTTGTTGTTGTATTACGAAGTCAATACATTAAGAAATAAATGAGAACCGCGTCCATTAAAACTAGGTGACGAGAAAAAAAAAGGTTTTCAGTTAAAAGTCTTATTCTGTGATTTTATTTCTGCTCGTTTTTGTTCTTTGATTTTCTTTGAAAAACGCTTGGTAACTTTTTTCTGCTAGAGAAACAAAGATATCAAAAAAGAAATATGCTTTCCTATCCTCCATTCAAAGCTCTTCTAAAATATATTAAACCATATCATTGCAGTTGCACCACCCTCCCCCTTAATGATGCCAGATACAGCCCAAGGCTATATACAAAAGTATGCAAGGAAAAAGCACGAAAATATGAGAAACACAAAAATCAGCGAACTTTTGTATGCGGTTGAAAGAAATAACTGGCCCCATTAAAGGGGGCTTGGGACCCATTCCGGCGGCACTAATTACGGTATTTAGAATGAGTATTGAAGGGCGAATTGAATGGAATCTTTTTTTCCGTTCTACAACCAAAAAACAAAATAAAGAAAATACATGTACCATTGTACAGTTTGAAACTCTGTTAGGGCTCAAAATGAAATTTACAAAGGTGGAAATTACCATATTTAGAAAGAATGTTAAAAGACGTATCGGATGGTATGTCGACCTTTTAGCTATAAAGTTTACATGAAGTTTACAAAGGTGGAAATTGGCATATTTGGAAAGAACTTTAAAAGGCGAATTAGATGGTATGTTGAACTTTTAGCTTTCAAGTTTACAAATGTGGGAATTAACATATTTAGAAAGAGAGTTAAAAGGCGCATTGGATGGTAAGCTATGTTGACCTTTTAGCTATTAAATAAAAAAAACAAGTTTTTTAAACTGCAAGTAAGGAGCGACAGTAAAACTTAAAACGAACAGAAATTACTTCGTATATGAAAGAGGCTGCTTCCTCATCAACGCCCCGCTCTTTACGCTAAAGTTTTTTACTGTTTTAGAAAGAAGAATTGAGAGAAAGAGTCAAACTTTAGCGTAAAGAGCGGGGCGTTGATGAGGAAGCAGCCTCTTTCATATACGAAGTAATTTCTGTTCGTTTTAAGTTTTACTGTCGCTCCTTACTTGCAGTTTAAAAAACTTGTTTTTTTTATTTAATTTCTGAACGTTTTTGAAGTAATGCATGTTATTATTTTCCAGCTGTACTTTTTAAATTAAAAAAATACTTTAGTGTAAAGAGTGAGGAGTTGCGCAGGGGACAACCTCTTTCATTTACGGAATAATTTTGTTCGCTTTAAGTTTTAATGTCGCTCCTTACTTTCCGTTTAATTTTTCTTTTATTTAATTTCTGAACGTTTTTGAATTAATGCATGTTTTATTTTGTCTCTCCACAATAATTAATTCATGAATAATTAATTATTAATTGTTAGTAATAATTAAGTAAAAAAATTAAGATCAATAATCATCTCAAAATTAACACAAGCAAATATTATCATAAATCAAAGTGTAGCTAATTTCACGTGTAAAGCTTAGAGTATTAAGATGAAAAGGGTGTCAAATGCACACATCAACAATATTTTTGGAACGGCTTAACGTGTCAAGGCGAAATTTCCGGGGCATCATGAAAGTGATATTCAACTGAACAAATATGCACATTTTAATATGCACAATCTAATTTCAGGCATGTGGTCAATTTTCGGGGTGATTTTTGGAGCTTCCATTTGTATGTTCGCCATAGATTGGCCTAAAGTTGAAATATTTAAACTTTTATATCTAAACTGACCTACCAAATAATGCTAGTAAATCCTGCTCTCCCTTCATGGAAATTTTCTTCTCCCATTACAAATTCTCGAAGGAAAGTTCCCCCAGCATATCCCCCTCTTCTCAACCCCTCCCCCAAACCAAAAAAATCCTCCTGAAAACGCCTGTATACTTCCCAATAACCATTACTATATGTAAGCACAGGTCAAAGTTTGTAACTTGTTGCCCCTCCCACGGGGACTGTGGGGGAGTAAGTCGTCCCCAAAGACATAGTTATAAGGTTTTTCGACTACGCTGAATAAAATGGCTATCTCAGAATTTTGATCCGTTGACTTTGGGAAAATAATTAGCGTGGGAGGGGGCCTAGGCGCCATCCAATTTTTTTGGTCACTTAAAAAGGGCACTAGAACTTTTCATTTCCGTTAGAATGAGCCCTCTTGCAACATTCTAGGACAACTGGGTCGATTCGATCACCCCTGGGAAAAAAAAACAACAAAAAAACAAATAAACACGCATCCGTGATCTGCCTTCTGGCAAAAAATGCAAAATTCCACATTTTTGTAGATAGGAGCTCGAAACTTCTACAATAGGGTTCTCTGATACGCTGAATCTGATGGCGTGATTTTCGTTAAGATTCTATGACTTTTAGGGGGCGTTTCCCCCTATTTTCTAAAATAACGCAAATTTTCTCAGGCTCGTAACTTTTGATGGGTAAGACTAAACTTGATGAAACTTATATATTTAAAACCAGCATTGAAATGCGATTCTTTTGATATAGCTATTGGTATCAAAATTCCATTTTTTAGAGTTTTGGTTACTATTGAGCCGGGTCGCTCCTTACTACAGTTCGTTACCACGAACTGTTTGATAAGATACATAATAACATCGGAAAATTTATGAAATGAAATTTATGCCGGGAACACGAAATTATAGTTTATGAGAATAATTTTACCTAATAATAGAATAATATGACCTAGTCAAACAGTTCGTTGTAACGAACTGTAGTAAGGAGCGACCCGGCTCAATAGTAACCAAAACTCTAAAAAAAATTGAATTTTGATACCAATAGCTACATCAAAAGAATCGCATTTTAATGCTGATTGTAAATATATAAGTTTCATCAAGTTTAGTTTTACCCATCAAAAGTTACGAGCCTGAGAAAATTAGCCTTATTTTAGAAAATAGGGGGAAACACCCCCTAAAAGTCATAGAATCTCAACGAAAATCACATTCAGCGTATCAGAGAACCCTATTGTAGAAGTTTCAATCTTCTATCTAAAAAAATGTGGAATTTTGTATTTTCTTTTTGCCAAAAGGCAGATCACGTATGCGTGTTTATTTGTTTGTTTGTTTGTTTTTTTTTGTTATTTTTCCAGGGGTGATCGTATCGACCCAGTGGTCCTAGAGTGTTACGAGAGGGCTCATTCTAATGGAAACGAAAAGTTCTAGTACCCTTTTTAAGTGACCAAAAAAATTGGAGGGCACCTAGGCCCCCTCCCACGCTAATTATTTTCCCAAAGTCAACGGATCAAAATTTTGAGATAGCCATTTTTTTCAGAGTAGTCGAAAAACCTTATAACTATGTCTTTGGGGACGACTTACTTCCCCACAGTCCCCGTGGGAGGGGCTACAAGTTACGAACTCTGACCAGTGCATACATATAGTAATGGGTATTGGGAAGTGTACAACGTTTTCAAAAGGATTTTTTGGGTGGGGGAGGGGTTGAGAAGAGGGGGATATGTTGGGGGAACTTTCCATCGAGAAATTTGTCATTTGGGGAAGAAAATTTCGATGAAGGGAGCGCAGGATTTTCTAGCATTATTTAAAAAAAAACAATGAAAAAATAAATATGAAAAAAAATTTCAACTGGAAGTAAGTAGCTGCATTAAAACTTAAAACGAACAGAAATTATTATGCTTATGAGGGGCTCACCTCCTCCTAATACCTCACTCTTTACGCTAAAGTATTTTTAGTAATTTCAACTATTTATTCTACGGCTTTTCAAACAGTTCGTGGTAACGAACTGCAGTAAGGAGCGACCCGGCTCAATAGTAACCGAAACACTAAAAATGGAATTTTGATACCAATAGTTGCATCAAAAGAATCGAATTTTAATGCTGATTTAAAATATATAAGTTTCATCAAAATTAGTCTTACCCATCAAAAGTTACGAGCCTGAGAAAATTTGCACATTTCAGAAAACAGGGGGAAACACCCCCTAAAAGTCATACGATCTTAACAAAAAACACATCATCAGATTCAGCGTATCAGAGAACCATATTGTAGAAGTTTCAAGCCCTATCTACAAAAATGTGGAATTTTGCATTTTTTTTTTCCAGAAGACAAATCACGGATGCGTGTTTATTTGTTATATTTGTTTTTTTTTTCCCAGGGGTGATCATATCGACTCAGTGGTCCTAGAATTTCGCGAAAGGGCTCATTCTAACGGAAATTAAAAGTTCTAGTGCGCTTTTTAAGTGGCCAAAAAAAATTGGAGGGCACCTAGGCCCCCTCCCACGCTCATTTTTGCCCAAAAGTCACCGGAACAAAATTCTGAGATAACCATTTTATTCACCGTAGTCGAAAAACCTAATAACTATGTCTTTGGGGACGACTTACTCCCCCGCAGTCCCCGTTGGAGGGGCTGCAAATTACAAACTTAGACCTGTGTTTACATATAGTCGTGGTTACTGAGAAGTGTACAGACGTTTTTAGGGGGATTTTTTGGTTTGGGGGGTTTAGGGGGGGGGGTTACGTGGGAGGATCTTTCCACGGAGGAACTTCTCATGGGGAAAGAGACTTTCAATGGAGGGGGCGCAAGATTTTCTAGCATTATTTAAAAAAACGATAAAAAAATAAATATGAAATTTTTTCTACTGAAAGTGAGAAGCAGCATTAAAACTTAAAACTAACAGAAATTATTACGCATATGGGGGGTTCACCTCCTCGTAATACCTCGGTCTTTACGCTGAAGTATTTTTAGTAATTTCAACTATTTATTCTACGGCCTTTCTGATTCAGGGGTCATTCTTAAGGAATTGGGACAATATTTAAGCCTTAATGTAAAGAGCGAGGTATCGACGAGGGGTGAGCCCCCTCATATACGCAATAACGAATATAGAAGTTCGCTACGTAATTTAATTCGTAAGTTACGTATATTTTTTACTCATGAAAATGTTCGTAAAAAATTATAAGTTATAGTTGCCTTTTTAAGTAATCAAAAAATCGGAGGGCAACTAGGCCTCCTCCCTCGCTCCTTTCTTCTCAAAATCTTCCGATTAAAACTATGAAAAAGCCATTTAGCCCAAAAAAAATAATATGCAAATTTCGTTTTAATTATTTGTGTACGGAGAGCCAAAATCAAAACATGCATTGATTCAAAAACGTTCAGAAATTAAATATAAAAAAAACAAGTTTTTTTAACTGAAAGTAAGGAGCGACATTAAAACTTAAAACGAACAGAAATTACTTCGTATATGAAAGAGGCTGCTTCCTCATCAACGCCCCGCTCTTTACGCTAAAGTTTTTTACTGTTTTAAAAAGTAGAGTTAAGATAAAGAGTCAGACTTTAGTGTAAAGAGCGGGGCGTTGATGAGGAAGCAGCCCCTTTCATATACAAGTAATTTCTGTTCGTTTTTAATTTTAATGTCGCTCCTTACTTTCAGTTAAAAAAAAACTTGTTTTTTTATTTATTTGTATAAAGATCGAACCCCTTATCGGGAGGATTTCCTTCCTTTTCTTTAAATTGGACAATTATTCTTAAAGCAATATATTTTGATGTGTAAATTCATGATGTGTAAAACACACAGTTTGAATGAATCTAAAAGCTGATTTTTTTTTTATGTATGCATTGTTATCAAAGTTCCATTACCAGTTTCGATTTCTACTGACAGGAGTACTTATTACTTCCTTTTCATTAGAATGAATGGGTTGGAAAGATCCCATAAGAACTGCAATCCTTGTTTGATATAATTATGGTAAGGTATGACATAAGAGGAGTCTTACCCTCTCCCCTATAAAAATTTTTACATCTGGCCCTGTTTCATGATTGTCAAGGCTGAGAGGTCACACACTTACGTACACCAGGTGACGCGTGCCAATTGTGGCGGAAATTTAGCCAAGTTTGACGGAAACTGTGCCAAACGTGGCACACCATGCCTTGGTCAAAGCATTAGATTATATAAACATGCTTAAATTGTCTGTACTGCTTGTTCAGTCTTAATCCCACAGTTTACCATTAGTATATAAAACTGTATTCTTAATTACTACTGCTTGGAGGGGGGGATAATCATTTAAAAATGTCCGAACCTTTTAGACTTGAATCATATTCCTAGCTTTCAACACATACATTACGTACACTAAAAATAAAAAATTGATACCAGACTGAGTTTTTCAACGTCATGCGATCGAGCATGTGGTGAAATGAATGAATGAGCCAGTAGTACCAATCATCTTTTAAGTGCTTTACATAAAAAGTATCGTCAATCAAAGGATTTTTAATCAACCAAGAAAGATTTTTTAAACGACTACCCTAGCCTTAGGAACGTGTGCCAACAAGTGAAAAAAACGGTTGTATGCAGGCGAAAGAAACAAGAGCTAAGAGCTCATATGGCACTTGTGACGAGGCAAGAAGAGCTACGAGCCAAGAGCTCATACGGTATGAGCTCTAACAAAACTCTAAGAATCAATAGATTGATTTAAAAGGAAAGTCAGAGGCTTAATGCCGATCAGGATTTAAAATAAGAGCTCTAAGTCACGATGTCCTTCTAAATATCAAAATTCATTAAGATCCGATCACCCACTCGTAAATTATAAATACCTAATTTTTTCTAATTTTTCCTCTCCCTTTAGCCCCCCCCCCCCAGATGGTCGAATCTGGGAAAACGACTTTATCAAGTCAATTTGTGCAGCTCCCTGACACGCCTACCAATTTTCATCGTCCTAGCACGTCCAGAAACACCAAACTCGCCAACTCACTGAACCCCTCCCCCCAACTCCCCCAAAGAGAGCGAATCCAGTACGGTTGCGTCAATCACGTATCAAGGACATTTGCTTATTCTATCCACCAAATTCATCCTGATTCCTCCACTCCAAGTGTTTTCCAAGATCCCCCCCCCCAACTCCTCCCAATGTCAAAAGATCTGGTCGGGATTTGAAATAAGAGTTCTGAGACATGAATTCCTTCTAAATATCAAATTTCATTAAGATCCTATCACTAATTCGTAAGATAAAAATACCCCAATTTTCACGTTTTCCAAGAATTCCGGTTTCCCCCTCCAACTCCCCCCAATGTCACAGGATCTGGTTGGAATTTAAAATTAGAGCTTTAAAGCACAAGATCCTTCTAACTATCAAATTTCATTAATACCTGGTCACCCTTTCGTAAGTTACAAATACCTCAATTTTCAAAATACCCCCCCCAACTCCACCAAAAAGAGCAGATCCGGTCCGGTTATGTCAGTCACGTATCTTAGACAGGTTTTTATTCTTCCCGTCCAGTTTCATCCTGATCTCTCCGCTTTAAGTATTTTCTAAGATTTCTGGTCCCCCAACTGCCCCCCAATGACTCTGGATGCGGTTGAGATTTAAAATGAGAGATCTGAGTTACAAGGTCCTTCTAAATATTAAGTTTCATGAAGATCCGATCACTCCTTCGTAAGTTAAAAATACGTCATTTTTTCTAATTTTTCATAATTAGCCCCCCCCCCCAATAGAGCGGATCCGTTCCAATTATGTAAATCGCGTATCTAAGACTTCTACTTATTTCTCCAACCAATTTTCATCCCGATCCCTCCAATCTAAGCGTTTTCCATGATTTTAGGTTCCCTCACCCCGAACTCCCCCCAATGTCACCAGATCCGTTCGGGATTTAAAATAAGAGCTTTGAGACACGATATCCTTCTAAATATTAAATTTCACTGAGATCCGATCACCCATTCGTAAGTTAAAAGTACCTCATTTTTTCGAATTTTTCAGAATTAACACACCCCCCCCCCCAACTATCCCAAAGAGAGTGGACCCGTTCCGGTTATGTCAATCATGTATCTAGGACTTGAGCTTTTTTTTCGCCAAGTTTCGTCCCGATCCCTCCATTCTAAGTGTTTTCCAAGATTTTAAGTTTCCCCCTCCTAACCCCCCCCCCCCCCAATGTCACCAGGTCCGGTCGAGATTTAAAATAACGGCTCTGAAACACGATATCCTTCCAAACATCAAATTTCATTAAGATCTGGTCAACCGTTCGTAAGTTAAAAATACTTCATTTTTTCCGAATTAACGGGCCTCAACTCTTCCCCCCCCCCCTCAGATGGTCAAATCGGGAAAACAACTATTTCTAATTTAAGCTGGTCCGGTCCCTGATACGCCTGCCAAATTTCATCGTCCTAGCTTACCTGGAAGTGCCTAAAGTAGCAAAACCGGGACCGACAGACCGACAGAATTTGCGATTGCTATATGTCACTTGGTTAATACCAAGTGCCATAAAAAGATAATAAGGAATTGCTATATTGTGGTTGACATTTCTTGACATTTTAACACACATCGTGCAGAAATCCTTTAGTCCTTTCCCCATCAATGGTCAAACGTATGTACTCTTATGACAAAGGCCCTCGCGTCCATAAAAGTGAAATTTCTACAACCAGAAGCTTGGTAGTCTAGGAAAATTGTGAAAAAAAGGGGTTAACCTCAAACAAATTGCTATACAAATAATTATTTCACAACCCGACCCAAAAATATGTGCTGATTCCGAATTCGAAAAGTTTACACCTCTATCTCTTTAACAAATTTGAGATTTTTTAGGTTGAATTTGAAGATGAGGTAAAAAATGCTGATTGAGTAAATACCATGAAATGTGATTAGATGTGTCATTAATATGCTCTTTTTTTGCTGATGAACATGAAACTAAATGCTTAAAGTCTAAAGAATTGTTTGGGGCTTAAAGCTTGGCAAAGTCATTCAAAAACTTGGTCTTCTGCTTCGCTACCATTGTCTTCAAGGTTTATGGCACCAAATGTTTCGCAGTTAATACAACTTGTTCCTTTACAATCGCCACAAGGAGAGGTACATTTTAAGCCATGCTTTTTGCAAGAACATCGCACCGTCGAACACTCGCTCTTGCAATTACAGTGAAATACTGAGAGAAGGGAAGGCGGTGCATGTGACGTACATAAATGCACAGGTCGTAATTCTCCTTTCCGAACAATCCTTCCATACTCCAAAGTATCCAGACACTCAACATTTTTTCAAGCTTGTATTTGTAGAAGCTGAATCTAGGAATAGTCCGGCGATATCCTGGACGTTTTTATTCTTTTTTTGCGTTGTTCACTGGTGTAGATTTTCCTGTCATAAATTCGCGAAGTCGAATCGCATCCGAGAAAGGCATGGAGGAAAAGAATTTGGTCGCAAAGAGTGCCACCAAGTTTCAGTTTAGCTGCCAATATATCCCATAGACGGCCTCCAGTTTTCTGTGATTTTGACTCGGAATGGAGAAATATAGGTTTACAGTCTCGCTTCGTGTGATACAGTAAAAGGACTATAAAATCTGTATATTCTCCTATTAACCTAGTGGGTCGGCGTTCTGCGGACTCGGACCGTAGTCATCACAATCAGCAGGTAAGCATCGGCTGGGACTGGTACACTTTGCATCCTGCATTATTAAGGTAGCCGGACAGCATGCTGATGATTGCCTGCTTGTTTTTTGCGTTGCTAAGGAAATCATCTTTTTTTTTTACTAAACAAGGAATCTGCGGCTGAATTCTGATCTTAGAACATCCTTTAGACCTGCTCTTCCTCCCATGTGTCGCGTCTTTGATTGAGGGTCCAGATAAATATCCGTCAACAGCTATGAAGGCGCATCCATATCTTCGCTAAACATAGTCGATGTATTTGGTGCAGATATCCGCGTACGTGCTGCATTTCTCCCAAGGCAGGGTCCCACCATTTAGTTACATACTGAGGCTCATCCAGACTTTTAAGCACGCAATCTGTCATTGGTTGCAGACCTTCAACTTCGCGCCCGATCGCACCGGGAAGCACTGGTTTGTCCGCCAACCAAAGGAGACCATTCGGCTCAAATAATTAAAGTGGCGGGAAACAGAGTTCGTACTTGAAAAAAGTCTGGAGTTCTTCATCTGAACTCTTTGCAACAGTGACCAGCCTTTGAAACATCAAAACAGGATCAACAGTAGGCAGTTCTACTGCCAACTTCAGGTTACTTTGCACTCTCATAGTAATAGCAGTTACTTTCTTCTTGGAAGTGTAAAAGTTTGTGTCTTTTCCAGTCATTATCATTCAGGATTTTCCCACGTATTGGGTATAGCCTACGTCAACCGTATTGGCACCAATATATATGTTAAGAAAATATATTGTTTATGCTAGTTTTCCTTACATAATAATTGTCAAGTTTAGAGCTATAGGTGTATGTACAGTTATTCCAAAAGAGAATTTGCGCGACTTTACATAAGGCCCAAAAATGGGACTAGGTCATGATGAAAATTAAACCAACGAACATGGAATGCCTAAGAACCCTGAAAACGAGGCTTTAGCACTCAATCGACAGTAAAGCCTTCTAACTACCTGGTAACAACAGTTACCGATGCAGATCGTAGGAAAGTGGAAAAGGGCTAATTGGATCAAAAATTTTGAGTTTTAGTGCTCCATGTAGGCAACAATAGATATAATATCGAAAAAAACGCTGTTTTGACTATTATGTCTATGGGGAATCTAGACTTTTGCCAAACTACTGAAAATTTGTGCAGAGAATATCCCAGTTTCTGAGAATTTACTGCAGCACGGGGTTTCATTACATCCTTAAGTGTAAATGCTGTAAAAATAAAGCAAGCGGTTTTTATGGAAAATTAATTCAAGAAAGTCCTTCAAACAAAAGTAAAGAGCTATATTAAACCAAAGACGAGCAGAAACAACGTCACATAATAATTCAAACTTAAAATGAACAGAAAAAAACAGCCAATGGACTGTGAAAAAGACCTAAAACAGAAATTACCACAAACAGAGTAGGGCTAAGCCTTCTAAAGACCAGAGCGTCATTTGTGCTTTACTGAAAAAAAAACTGATTTTATTTTAATGTTAAAGCATTTTCTCTTCTATAACGTTAAGAAGTCCGAAAGCACTCAGAATTCCAGAAATGAACGTCATTACATATTATATAATCAGTCTACTTTCATTAGCTCTTTTCAAAATTTTGGTAATTATGGTGAGTTTTATCTATTTTTGTTGTTGTTGATATTTTGGCAAATAAAACCACCCCTTTCAAAATGAATATAGTTTTCCATGAAATACAAATGGCATTCAAGCCGTTTATAAGTTTCAGGAAGGAGGGAATGGGACAGGTTGCAAGGCCTTATAGTGATGTCAGGATTAACGCCTCACTAGTTTTCCAACCAAAACCATGACTGCAAACGGCCCTGCAGGGTGAACTTGAAGAGTGGCACCCCTTGAGGAAGTCATAGCGTCATAAACAACAGAGTATTGCACTGAATTTTGACTAATGGATAATACTTCTGCGTTTCGTTCGTCTTGGTGGGCTTTCTGGGGCTAAATAACCTCTTCCTATCAAAGTTATCTATCATGTACTGCATCTCCACTGTAGTATTATATTTGTATGCATTAATATATAACGAGTTGGACGCAAGAGGCTTGAGATTACAAGCACAGGACATGGACTTTTGTTGATAGAAGTAGTGGTGTCCCAATTACTATTATGGCCTCAGGAAAATTTGGTGGGACCCACCATAGCACGTCAGGTCATTTTTTAGGTCTATACAATGTGCTTAATCAGACTTAGAACTGGACAGCAAAAGTATAAGGAATATTCAGTATGAATGGAGGCTTTGTGCAATCCTGGGCCACAGCAATCTTGGTCATAGCACGATCTTCCACACTTGGCGATGTTCATCTATCAGTAGTAATGCCCCAATATCTCCCACTGATACCTCATTAGCGAAATCGTATCAGAACAAAATTTGTGTCAATGATCTACATATTCCTGTCAGGACTTGATTAACATTTATTTGACCTTCACTGAATAAGAGGAATGACCAGTTATTACAATACTTAATATTCTGGTCATGACACTTATAAGAATAATTTTTTTTTATTTTGGGTTGTATGAAAATGGTCTTGACACGCACTTGCGTAAAATAAATCGAACGCATTTCATAATACGAACCAAAGTTGAAAAATGTCTAAGTTAAAAACAAAAGTGAAAAATGTCACTACAAACATTATTTTTTAATAGTGTTATTTCAAAAACATCGTAAGTGAATTTCTTTTGTTACAAGTATATTTAAAGTCATTTTAAGACATGAAACAAAAGGTAAAAAATTTCTAAGTTCAAAAAAAAAGCTGAAAAAATTTCTAATTTAAAAAATAAAAAAAATTCTAAGTTCAAAAACAAAATTCTAAGTTCAGAAAGGGGGAGAGCGAAAAGTTGGAGGAAGGGTATTGGGGCCCTTTGAGGTGGGACATGGACGACCATAATTTCCCTTTAAAAAAAATCCACAGCAATTGATTCATTGGAGAACATATGTTCGCAGGTTTACATTACCCAAGCACATGTCATAAGAAAGAAGGGGGAGCAGATTTGTTTTCGATTCATTAAAATTTGGTTTGCATTATAAAATGCGTCAAATTTACTCTACTCAAGCGCGTGTCAAGACCAGCTTCATACAACCGAAAATAAAAAATGTATTTATATAATTATCATGACCTGAATATTAAGTATTATAATAATTGGTCATTCCTCTTATTCAGTGAAGGTCTAATAAATGTTGATCATGTCTTGACGGGAATACGAAGATCATTCACCCAATTTTTTTTTAATACAATTATGCTAATGAAGTATCTGTGGGAGTAATTGGGGCACAACTACTGATAGATGAGCATCGCCAAGTGTGGAAGAGCATGCTATGACCAAGATTGCTGTGGTCCAGGATTGCACAAAGCCTCCATTCATACTGAAGATCCTGTAGAGTTTTTGCTGTCTAGTTCTAAGCCCGCTTAAGCACTTTATATAAACTGGAGAAGCAGACATGACGTGCTATGGAGGGATCCACTGATTTGTCCTGAGGCCATACCTACTACAATGATGTAAATAACACAAAACTTGCAACTTGGAAAGTAAAACACTAAAAGACAACTATCGTATTGATATTTCGACTGACGGATTAGGACATTTTGAATGGGCTTATTAGCAGCTTCAGAAACACGTCTCCCAGGGATAGGAAACATGAATTTAGGTGATACTGAAATGAGCAATTCGGGTAATATTTTCTTTCTGCCAAAGTTTGAATTTTTGCCCTAGAAGCTTTAAGAACGACTGCTAAAACACAAGTGGAATTGGAATGCAATGAGAAGTGTTTGTCAAAATTCTTCAAAAATGAAGCTCAATGATTTGAATATGCTTTAAACAATACAATCTTCAGTTCATATGTTTCAAAAGGCAATCAGTAAGTAAAACGCTTGTAATTAACCAGTAAATACATACGTTGCGCTAATAAATACTTTCAGTAAAGCACTATAAAACCTCGGCATAAAAAATGGGGGTTGAGGAGGGGGCAGACCCCTCACATACGAAATAATTTCTGTTTCTTTTAAGCTGTAATATCTTGCGTTAGTTTTCAATTGAAAAAAAAATGTTCTTTACTTAATTCTTAGAAAAAAGGGACACCATGAATAAATACAGCCAGATAATTTTAATGGTAAATGTTCAGTTTCGTTCCAAGTGCTCTAAAGTGCGTATTACTGCATATAGCAAGATTCTGACGATCACATACTGTTTCCTTGTCATTATTAGAGAAGCGCATCCATTTCTGGTTGACCCTTCTCCTCCATAGGGCAAACTAAAAATGCATAGAGTGGGCTTGCTTACAGGTAACATTACCTACAGAACGAAGCGTATTAATTTATTCAACAAAGAGTGATAAAACTAAAAGAGAAACTTCAAACGAGGTTTATTAACTAAATATAACTTTTTTCAATATTTCCTCTCCCTCCCGCCCCCATATGGTCGAATCAGGGAACCAACTGTTATCAAGTCAATTTGTGCGGGTTCCTGACACGCCCACCAATTTTCATCATCCTAGCACGTCCAGAAGCACCGAACTCGCCAAAGCACTGGAAATCCCCCCAATCCCCCCAAAGAGAGCGGATCCGTTCCAATTATGTCAATCACGTATCTAGAACTTGTGCTTATTCTTCCCATCAAGTTTCATCCCAATCTCTCCACTCTAAGTGTTTTCCAAGATTTCCGGTTTCTAAGATTTCTGTTTCCCCCTCCACCCCCTATGTCCCCAGATCCGATTTCGAATTGAAAATAGAGCATCTAAGACATAAGATCTTTCTATATATCAAGTTTCATCAAGATCCGATCACCCATTCGTAAGATAAAGAAACCTCAATTTTCACGTTTTTTAAGATTTCCGGTTTCTCCCTCCAACTCCCCCCAATTTCACCGGACCTGGTCGGGAGTTAAAATACGAGTTCTGAAGCACAAGATCCATCTAAATATCAAATTTCATTAAGATCTGATCACCCATTTGCAAGTTACAAATGCCTCATTTTTTCTAATTTTTTTGAATTACCCCCTCCCCAAAAAGAGTGGATCCAGTCCGGTTGTGTCAGTCACATATCATGGACTTGTGTTTATTCTTCCCACCCAGTTTCATCCTGATCTCTTCACTCTAAGCGTTTTCCAAGATTTCCGGTTTCACCCAAACTCCCCCAAATGACATTGGATCCGGTCGAGATTTAAAATAAGAGATGTGAGTTACGAGTTCCTTCTAAATATGAAGTTCCATTAAGCTCCGATCACTCCTTCATAAGTTAAAAATACCTCATTTCTTATAATTTTTCAGAATTAACCCTCCCCCAACTCCCCCAATGAGAGCGGATCCTTTCCGGTTATGTCAATCACGTATCTAGGATTTGTGCTTATTTTTCCCACCAAGTTTCATCCCGATCCCTCCACTCTAAGCGTTTTCCAAGATGTTAGGTTTCCCCCTCCAACTCCCCCCAATGTCACCGGATCCGGTAGGGATTTAAAATAAGAGCTCTGAATATAAGACCTTCTAAATATCAAATTTCAATATCAAATTATCATTATTGTTCTAGAATGTCTTTTGAAGAGGTTCAATTGTTAGCCTTTACCATGGGTTTTGCAATAAATAATAAAATGATAAAACATGGCATTAGCTAAATCTTGTTAATGGGCCTTTATCACACAAAATACTTATGAAGCGAAAAAAAAAAATCATACTACCTGTCATAGTTATACTACACTTTGATCATCATTTTACAAATAAAGTTATTCTCAGTTGTAACTGAATCACCGGTAATGTTTTACAGAAGTTTTCAAAAATACTAGCTTCTCTCGCTTCGCTAACACTATAAATTTCTCTTGGGGAATTATCAACGCATATTTGACGTAAGCTATCGCCAAACAACCACAGAAAAGGTCAGAGACTAATACAAGCGCCTAGTTTTTCATCTGATACTCACTCACAAACCCGGTAATACAAATGAACTGATCATGTTTAATTTAGCAGCATATCAGTCAAAAAATTTGATTCAACAATTTGAGGGCTCAAAATAAAAGTAAACCTGAATAATTTTTCTTACTAACAAGTCTAAATATGGGGTTAATTAAGGTATAAGAAGAATTACGGTCGTATATTTAGGTTTACTTCAATAGATGTTTATTTATGAAATCAAAGAGAAGTTAGAGACTTATCAGAAGATCAGTGCCGGTGCCGGTACAGAAAAAACGTATTGGGAGACAAGATACAAAAATTACACTATTTACAGTCGCCAAGTTAAAAACAAACTTTTCAGACGGAAAATAAAGACCAATGCTAAAACTCTGATGATTCATTTACACATTGCGGATATCCGTTCATCTTTTTTCGAAGGATGGCCAGGAAAGTGCAACGTTTTAAGGAATTTTTTTCAAATAAATGCATCAGCGTGACCCTCCTCTGAAAGCTGTTCATCAATAGTGAGCCCAATGACATCATTTTTTCTTGATTTTTGTTATAGCCTGGGTGAGCAATATTATACAAGCTGGGGTAGCCTTGAACCAATGTTATAAGATTATGAAGTTTGTTATGATGCATAGTCATGGTTTATTCACTTAAAAACCTTGCCAAGAATCGGTTCTGATTTGACCAAATATATATATATATATATATATATATATATATATATATATATATATATATATATATATATATATATATATATATATATATATATATATATATATATATATATATATATATATATATATATATATATATATATATATAGATATATATATATATAGATATATATATATATATATATATATATATATATATATATATATATATATGTTTTTAACTACGTAAAACTTGCGAATATACAACATTCTTTGCTGTCCCATTGTCTGTGCATATAAACAGATTGTCAGGTTTACCGACTCTTGAACATGCAACATATAATGGTCCATGGGAAAACAATCCGTATTCAGATCTATACCTCATGATTCTAATGATTGCCCTATATTCCCTGTGTCCCGGTCGTCATTTGTGTCCCGGTGTCCCAGTCTGTGATTTATCTTTGAGCGTTCCGGGCGTCATTTATATTCCTTGTGTCCCGGTGTCCCGGTCATCATTTATATTTTTTTTTATTTTTATTTATATTTTTTTAGTTTTCTTTTTCTCCTTTATTTTTCAGTTTTTTTCCTTTTTTTAGTTTTTTTTTCTATTTTAGTTCTTTTAGTTTTTACCTTTTTTAGTTTTTTTAGTTTTTTAGATGAAATTTTTTTTTAGTTTTTTACCTTTTTTCTTTTTAGTTTTTTATTGGTTTTTACCCTTTTTTTAGCTTTTTTAGTTTTTTTTCGTTTTTTCTTTTTACTTTTTTTTAGTTTTTATCTTTTTTATTTTTTTTATTTTTATTTTTAATTTTATTAGTTTTCTTTTTCTCTTCTATTTTTCAGTTTTTTCCTTTTTTTAGTTTTTTTTTTAGTTTTTAGTTTTTTAAGTTTTTTCTTTTTTTAGTTTCTTTAGTTTTTTTAGTTTTTCGGCTTTTTTATTTTTTTTATTAGTTTTTAGTTTTTTTTGTAGTTTTTGCCTTTTTTTAGTTTTTTCAGTTTTTTTTTAGTTTTTAGTTTTTTACCTTTTTTAGCCTAACCAGGATTTGAACCTGGGACCTTCATTCTCCGTTCTGACACCCTCTCTCACCGAGTGACTACTCCAGCATGTTCATTTTGGTGTTTTAAATGGTATATTATTAACCAAATTAATGTGTTTTACAATATACTAAGCATCGTCATAACAAAAATGACGACAACTAATTTCATGACGTCAGCCGACACAGAAACATGACGTCACCTGATCCACAGATCCACAGACAGACAACTTATTTATATATATATATATATATATATATATATATATATATATATATATATATATATATATATATATATATATATATATATATATATATATATATATATATATATATATATATATATATATATATATATATATATATATACTAGCTGTTGGGGTGGCGCTTCGCGCCAATGTAGTTGTATCCGTGTCCCACCTATGAATATATATATATATATATATATATATATATATATATATATATATATATATATATATATATATATATATATATATATATATATATATATATATATATATATATATATATATATATATATATCTTTCGACACTTTATGTTTCAACTATAAAAAATTCCGATTTCTTTGTGTTTTCAGTTAAGTGCTAGTATTGCGTAATTCTACAAATACAAGAAAATAACATCATTTAATGCATTTGTGCATAAATGGAGCACTTATTGACGCCAGATCAGTACCGCTTACGAGAAGGATGTGGAAGTCAACATTAGCTTTCGTTTGAGCTCTTCTTCGTCTCTCTTTGCCTTTCAGAGGATACCAAGAACCTAAGTCTTAGATGCTTATGGCATACCCTCATTTGGCGCTTAATCTACGCAGCTAATGAAGTTTATATTTTCAACATTCTCCTAAGCAATACCTTTCTTAAGAAGGACTCGCATATTTTCTAATCCTCTTCATTCCTGAAATGACACCAAAAATAGGCGCTTTTCCCAAGTAACACTCAAAAGCGATGCATCAGTGCCGCCGGTACTGATCAATAAAAAACACGTAGGACTCATTTGAATCCTTATTCACCTTTCTATGGCTTTAATAATATATCACGTCTAACATCTGGAATACTTCAGGCCCAACCTCACCTGTCACCCAATTGGAACCTGATTGTTTTTATGTTTATTCCAAAAACTCCCCTTTATTGCAGTGCAGTGGACACGTGCTGTACTTTTGTCATGTATATAAGACTTATATACATGACAAAAGTACATCACGTGTCCACTGCAATGCGCTCTGACTATAAATCTCACTATCAACACTCCTGACTTGCAGGGTTCTCTCAAAATATAACATAACAAGACCAAAGGTTTCGATGAGATCCCATAAATTTTATATTTGATCCAGACAATTGCGTCTTGTAGATCCGGTCTTCGCCAGACTCCTTGAATATCTGTACTATTTAATATTTGACCAATGACTGGTCTTCCGAGAAAACAAACTTATATTATAGGTGCACATGAGCTTAAACAAATACATGTCGATGCCACCAAAATCGGTCCTTGATAAAGTGCGTCTCGGGAAACAAAAAGTTGTGAATGTTGTTCGTCAGGGACTCGGTCCTCACTGCAAGCAAAAAGTTGTCGAAGAAATGAATGTGAGACCTTTTTCTTTGGTCATCGACGAAACGACGGATGTGGGAACCGTTAAACAGCTCGCTGTATGTGTTTCCTTTTGTAACAACGAAATGGAAACGGATATCGATGTCATTGATTTTGTGGAGTGCTCAAACGGATCAGCAGTTTCCATTTTCACCAAACTGGAGGAAACTTTGGAGTTTTTAAGAGTAAGTGAAGTGCATTTACGGAATTGGGTCGGGTTCTGTAGTGATACCACGAACGCCATGATGGGTTGTAACAACTCAGTGGCGACTCTGATCCAAAGAAGCTACCCTTGGGTATTTATAGTGAAGTGCATTTGTCATTCCATTCATCTGTGCGCCTATACGCCTGCAAGAAACTGACGAAGACTCTAGAAGACCTGTGTCGTCATGTTTACAATCATTTCAATATGAGTGCCAAGCGTACAGCTGCCCTGAAAGAATTTCATTTGTTTTCAGAGACTGCGGTCCACAAGATATTGGCACCAGGTCAAACAAGATGGCTTTCGCTACAGAACTGTGTCCATCGAATTCTAGAGCAGTGGAATACCCTAACCTTGTATTTTACCAGTGCCCATTTTGAAGATCCGACTCACGGCAGTGAGTTAGTTCTGAGTGCCCTGAAAAATCCATTTATGAGGATCGTCATGATGTTCGTGGACTACGCGCTGGGACTTTTGAACGACTTCAATACCCTTTTCCAGTCCCAGGCGCCTATTTTCTACCGACTGAAAATCGAAGTCATTCAATTGGTGGAAACTCTGTTGAAAAACTTTATGAATGCTCGCGCAGTAAGGAGCTGTACCGACATCATGAAAATTGATGTTGAAGACGAAGCCAGTTATGTGCATCTGCGAAAGGTCTACCTCGGCTTAGATGCCGAAGCAGCAATGACTGGCCTTCTTGCGTCTAGTGATGGACGAAATGCCAATCCCGACGAAGTTGACAAGGTTTATTCTACCGCGAGAGAATTTTACAAGGAAGTGGTGGTCCAGATTAAAAACCACTTCTCGTTCGACTCGGACATTTTCGCCTTCTCAGAACTACTTGACCCTGTTCAGGCTCAGGATCTGAATCCTCCTAGCCTGGCACCATTTTGGCGAAATATAGCTTACCCTCCTGGTCCAAAAGTCTGATAGACAGAGAGTGGAGAGAGCAGAGCTCTGTAAGACAGCCAAATGGCGAAGATGCCAGTTCGCTCTCAGTAACTGACTACTGGAAGCTTATATTTGCCCAGAAATACTCTAACGGCAAACCAAAGTTTGGTAACCTGAGGCTTGTCGTTGAGTACCTGTACGCTCTACCGTTTTCGAACGTAATAGCGGAGAGACTGTTTAGTACTTTGAAGGACGTCAAAACAGACAAACGTAACTGCCTGTCGACAGTTACGATTAGTTCAACGCTTCAGACTAAACTTGGCATGAGTAGGCTTAAGGTGACACCTCAGTCTCTGGTCGTAGATGGGAGCATGAGGCAGTTACTGAAAGGCGTAGTTGCTTCCGCAACCGCTACTGAAGCTAGTGCCGCTATCTTGAAATCGGCTTCTTTAGCGCGAGCTCGTCTGGCCCAAGAAAGAGCAAACAATACCGTTGACGATCAGGATTAGCTGCAGTGTGATCTAATGAAAATTCTGACTGTGATTCGTATTCATAATTCTAGTTCAAGTTATGTGATCAAGTACTTTTAGCTGCAGTGTGATACAGTGAAAATTCTGCCCGAGTTCTGTTACTCGTATTCGTAATTCTAGTTCTAATTATGTAAACAAATAGTTTTAGATGACTTTCAATAAAACCATTTAGTTTGCATAAGTTTTGTATGAAAGAAACATTGTTCCTTGTTGATAGCTGATTTTGGAGTAATAATAAGTCTTCACCTTCCAGAATCTGGGTTCCCAGATTTTCCGAGATTTTTTTTTAATCTCTTCTGCGATACTTCAAAATTCCGGAAATCTGGAAGTTCAAAAGCCCCTTTTTCCGGATGATTTTGATATACTTTCGGACCGGTTCATATTCGAGATGCAAGAAGCAGAAGACGTCAAAGAATAATCTGGAAGCCCAGATTCCGGAAGTTCCGGGAGGTGAAGACCGGACTTAAGACTCTAAAACATATTTTCGATTCTACTTTGTTTTGTCTCTCTATTACTGACATTTTTACCACCAATACAACTGGTATGTGAGACAAAACAGCTGTTTAAAACCTCCTGATTTTTTCCCCGACTTAAAAAAAAAAACCTCCCGATAATCTCCCGACTTTTTTGGAGTCGTTACTGATTTTCAGAAAAAAAAAGTGGAAGCACTGCTTGGGAACAGTAATGCCCGAACAACATTACAAGAGTATACAAAAAAGCCCAGAATTATAATTCGTGTTCTTGTCGATCTTAATTTTGCACTTGTGGTATAGAATCATGAAATTGAAATTATTAAAACTTGGTTTAGAAAAATATATCAACAGCAATCGGCTCCAAATGTTTTTTTGTTGTTTTGTTTTTTCAAAAATTCTCATCCCCTTGATATTTACTGCACAACGGTTGACCAACACTTTATCTTTGTATCCTCACTCGGATTGCACATACAGACATGAAAACTACATATTTAGCCTTCCATATTTTCTAACTTTATCGAAATATGCCTTAAGTCTCCATTCTGATTTTCAAATCATAAAATTTATGCTTGAAAGTTGAACAAAATTAACTAAACAAATTGCTAACAGTATTACAGTGTTGTCATACATCAGTGTTTAAGCAGCCGTGCGTAATTTTGCTTATATCAATAAATGTACCAATAATCTGGCTGTGGAGTGAACACTAAATCCGATTTTTTTTTTTTTCCAAATAAAGAGGATTGTGCAAAGGAGGAGGAAATTTCCTTTGAATACTAAAAAAACTTCCGTAGTTTTCCAGAAACAAAATATTATCTTTTCTAGCCTACTAAATAATGCAATAAAGAAACAACAAATCTGTCCTAGACAAGATTTTAAAAACAAAATCAAGTTTCGTCAAATAGCGACAAACAGAACAAAGCAAACATTGCCCTGGGCAGTCCGTTCTTAGAACTGATGGTTCAACATATTACTGATGCAGGTAAAGAGCGAAGGTGAAACTTAAAATGAATGAGCATTACTGCTTCGCAGCCTAGGTAACATGTATCTATAAAACTAAATACAAAAACAAGTTTTTTTAAATGAAAGTAAGGAGCGACATAAAAACTTAAAACGAACAGAAATTACTTCGTATATGAAAGGGACTGCTTCCTCACCAACGCCCCGCTCTTTACGCTAAAGTTTGACTCTTTCTCTCAACTCTTCTTTTTAAAACAGTAAAAAACTTTAGCGTAAAGAGGGGGGCGTTGATGAGGAAGCAGCCCCTTTCATATACGAAATAATTTATGTTCGTTTTAAGTTTTAATGTCGCTCCTTACCTTCAGTTAAAAAAATTGTTTTTTTATTTAATTTCTGAACGTTTTTTTAATCAATGCATGTTTTGATTTTGGCTCTCCGCGGAGGAATAATTAAAACGAAATTTGCATATTTGGTTTTTTTTGGCTAAATGGCTTTCTCATAGTTTTGATCGAATGATTTTGAGAAAAAAAGGAGCGGGGGAGGAAGTCTAGTTACCCTCCGATTTTTTGGTTACTTAAAAAGGCAAAAAGAACTTTTAATTTTTTACGAATGTTTTTATTAGTAAAAGATATACGTAATTTATAAATTAGCTTACGTAACGAACTTTTGTATTCTCATGTTTTCATTACACATATGAGGGGTTCACCCCCTCGTCAGTACCTCGCTCTTTACACTAAACCTTAAATTTTGTCCCAATTCATTAATAATGACCCCTAAATCACAAAAGCCTTAGAATAAATAGTTGAAATTACTAAAAATACTTTAGCGTAAAGAGAGAGGTATTAGGAGGAGGTGAGCCCCTCGTATGCGTAGTAATTTCTGTTCGTTTTAAGTTTTAATGCTGCTCCTTAGGCTACTTCCAGTTGAAAAAAAACTTTTTCATATTTATTTTTTGATTGTTTTTTTTCTTAATAATGCTAGAAAAACCTGCGCTCCCTTCATGGAAATTTTCTTCCCCCATAACAAATTCCTCAATGGAAAGTTCCCAACATATCCCCCTCTTCTCAACCCCTCCCCATCCAACCAAAAAATCCCCCCTGAAAACGTCTGTACACTTCCCAATAACCATTACTATATGTAAGCACTGATCAGAGTTTACAACTTGTAGTAAGTTCGTAACTCCCACGGGGACTGTGGGGGAGTAAGTCGTCCCCAAACACATAGTTATAAGGTTTTTCGAATACTCTGAATAAAATGGCTATCTCAGAATTTTGATCCGTTGACTTTGGGAAAATAATTAGCGTGGGAGGGGGCCTAGGTGCCCTCCAATTTTTTTGGTCACTTAAAAAGGGCACTAGAACTTTCCATTTCCGTTAGAATGAGCCCTCTCGCAACATTCTAGGACCACTGGGTCGATACGATCACCCCTGGGAAAAAAAACAACAAACAAACAAACAAATAAACACGCATCCGTGATCTGCCTTCTGGCAAAAAATACAAAATTCCACATTTTTGTAGATAGGAGCTTGAAACTTCTAAAATAGGATTCTTTAAAATGCTGAATCTGATGGTGTGGTTTTCGTTAAGTTTCTATGACTTTTAGAGGGTGTTTCCCCCTATTTTCTAAAATAAGACAGATTTTCTCAGGCTCGTAACTTTTGATGGGTAAGACTAAACTTGATGAAACTTATATATTTAAAGTCAGCATTAAAATGCAATTCTTTTGATGTAGCTATTGGTGTCAAAATTCTATTTTTTAGAATTTTGGTTACTATTGAGCCGGGTCGCTCCTTACTACAGTTCGTTACCACGAACTGTTTGACTACGTTGAATAAACCGACTGATGATATTTCCCCCTATTTGTAGGATTATAAGAAACTAGTATTTTACTGAAAACACAAAATAACGCCGAATTTTTTTGTACAGTTTGGATACTTAACGCCTAAGAACGCTTAAGATCTAATGCTTAAAACGCTATTAAAGCGCTTAGGAACATCTACCCTCGATGAGGAAGTTCAAAGAGTGGGAAGTAAAATTGTTTGAAAAACTTGGTTTACTACACCATCCTTGAAATAAGCACCTTAGCTCCAACATGTGACTAGCAACAGTAAGTTGATATAGCTCCAACATATCTAGTTTTTGGCTTGGTAAGTTATTTTTTTTCGAATTTTACTACTTATTTACTAACTGAGTGAATTACCAATCTACTACTCATTTACTACTTACTAATTCATTAGAAATTTACTAGTTCCCTACTAAGTTAGGATTGAATTTTATAACTTAGGATCGAACTTTTTTGGACAAAGTCAACTTATTTTACCAAGCTTATAATTTTTTTCTAAAATTGGTATATTTTGCTATTTTTATATGTCTATTCTAAGTCTATCTATCACCAGAGTTTTACTTTTTTCTCTTGTTTTTTTTTTTATATTCCTGTAAACTTGTTTGATATTTTGATCTATTTTATTTATTTTATGAAAAAAAAAATCATGTCGTCAGCACAGCACAAATAACACACTAGTCCTTAGCAATTTTCAGGGGAGTGGTGTATAACATTCACCGTTTCTAATTCTTCAGTTTTATTATATAAAAACAAACGTGTGACGCTTAACACGCTAATGACATTCTAGCTTTTAGAGGGTGGGTAGCTCAATTCTTATTTGTGGTAACTTCTATTCATTATAAGCTTATGCTAATTTCTAACTTAATTTATGTTGCTTTTAGCTTACATTTATTCATTTGTAATAATTTATGTTTGCCTAACTGTGTCAAAGCAATTTCAGGTCTCTTTTATCATTGAATATACGTGTTCCTCCATCCCGGACACGGTCCGACAAGGCAAATTTGAAAGAGAAGGTCAATTTATTCAGTTTTGAGTTCACTTTAAGGACTCAAAATACCTCTAAATTCAATCTGACTAATCAACTTACCTTACAAAATCCGTTTTCTCATTTCTAAAAAAGTCCAAGTCTGCGGCGGGAGCCGTAGACAAATGTCCAAAAGAGGAAAAAAGGAAAAGAAAAATGAAAAGCAGTAGGTTCAGTAAGTCATTCTGGTGAAGGTATTCGTTGTTTTCGTTCGAAATCTTTTGACTAAAACTTTGTTCTTTCCAAGGCACTTGCGAAACAAGAACAAAAAAGAACACAAATATTTATGAGTCCAGTTAAACAGACCTGAAAAAGAATAAATGAAATTAATAACAACATCTTTAACTACTCTAAAGAGAGAAGGCTATTCTAGCAGTCTGAAAACAATTTCAAAATATCAACGCAATAGCCTAGATGTGGCCATAAATTCACAGGACTACCAAAGGGCTAAGTTCCAAGAGTTCTAATTCCACTTGAAGAGGTCAGTAGAGAGAGACCGCATCAATCCTGCAAAGTTTTATGGGTTAATCAAATATGTATGACGAGCCAACTTCTAGAAAAATAAGATATAAAAGTACCACATTGGGCCAATGTGCTGTAGTTTAAAACTTGGTCATACCTTGTAATTTCATCTCTTGTAATTTTTGGAAAAACATAAGTTTTGAAGTTCTGTGAAAGAGTTAGACTCGCCAATCAACCAATTTTAAGAAGTTTCTGGGAGTACCTTAAAAAAAGGTGGCTCTGTTGTCTTTTATGGCTGTATTAACAGATATACAACAGAAACTAAAAGCAAGCTTACAATGAAAATGGCATCATGCCTGTTTGGCAATTATGGTAAAAATCAAACAGTTCGTGGTAACGAACCGTAAGTAAGGAGCGACCCGGCTCAATAGCAACCGAAATTCTAAAAAACGGAATTTCGGATGCCAATAGGTATATCAAAAGAATTTGAGTTTTGTGCTGGCTTCAAATATATAAGTTTCATTAAGTTTATTCTTACCCATCAAATTACGAGTCATAGAAAATTTGCCTGCTTTTTGAAACAAGAACTAAGAGCTCATATGACACTTGTGACGAGGCAAGAAGAGCTAAGAGCCAAGAGCTCATTTTTTCTAATTTTTCCTCTCCCTTTAGCCCCCCAGATGCTCGAATCTGAGAAAACGACTTTATCAAGTCAATTTGTGCAGCTCCCTGACACGCCTACAAATTTTCATCGTCTTAGCACGTCCAGAAGCACCAAACTCGCCGAATCACAAAACCCCTCCCCCCAACTCCCCCAAGAGAGCAAATCCAGTACGGTTACGTCAATCACGTATCAAGAACATTTGCTTATTCTATCCACCAAGCTTCATCCAGATTCCTCCACTCCAAGTGTTTTCCAAGATTTCCCCCTACAAACTCCCCTCTCTGAGGAGATCTGGTCGGAATTTGAAATAAGAGCTCTGAGACATGAATTCCTTCTAAATATCAAATTTCATTAAGATCCGATCACCTATTCGTAAGATAAAAATACCCCAATTTTCATATTTTCCAAGAATTCCGGTTTCCCCCTCAAACTCCCCCCAATGTCACAGGATCTGGTCGGAATTTAAAATTAGAGCTTTAAAGCACAAGATCCTTCTAAATATCAAATTTCATTAAGATCTGGTCACCCTTTCGTAAGTTACAAATACCTCAATTTTCAAAATTACCCCCCCCAACCCCACCAAAGAGAGCAGATCTGATCCGGTTATGTCAGTCACGTATTTTAGACAGGTTTTTATTCTTCCCATCCAGTTTCATCCTGATCTCTCCGCTTTAAGTTTTTTTCTAAGATTTCTGGTCCCCCCCAACTGTCCTCCCCCCCCAGTGACGCTGGATCCGGTTGAGATTTAAAATAAGAGATCTGAGTTACGAGGTCCTTCTAAATATGAAGTTTCATGAAGATCCGATCACTCCTTCGTAAGTTAAAAATACGTCATATTTTAATTTTTCAGAATTACCCCCCACCAATTCCCCAAATAGAGCGTAAGTCAAAAATGCCTCATTTTTTCGAATATTTCAGAATTAACCCCCCACCCAACAACCCCAAAGAGAGCAGATCCGTTCCGGTTATGTCAATCATGTATCTAGGACTTGTGCTAATTTTTCCCACTAAGTTTCATCCCGATCCCTCCACTCTAAGTGTTTTCCAAGATTTTAGGTTTTCCCCTCCAACTCCCCCCCAATGTCACCAGATCCGGTCGGGACTTAAAACAAGAGCTCTGAGACAGGATATCCTTCTAAATATCAAATTTCATTGAGATTCGATCACCCGTTTGTAAGTTAAAAATACCTCATTTTTTTCTAATTTTTCAGAATTACCCCCCCCCCCCCAAACTACCCCAAAAAGAGTGGATCCATTCCGGTTACGTCAATCACGTATCTAGGACTTAGGCTTATTTTTCCCACCAAGTTTCATCCTGATACCTCCACTTTAAATGTTTTCCAAGATTTTAGGTTTCCCCCTACCAACCCCCCCCCCCAAAATGTCACCAGATCCGGTCGGGATTTAAAATAACAGCTCTTAGACACAATATCCTCCCAAACATCAAATTTCATTAAGATCTGATCAACCGTTCGTAAGTCAAAAATACTTAAATTTTTCCATTTTTCTGAATTAACGGGCCCCCCACTTCCCCCCCAGATGGTCAAATCGGGAAAAAGACTATTTCTAATTTAATCTGGTCCGTCCCCTAATACTCCTGCCAAATTTCATCGTCCTAGCTTACCTGGAAGTGCCTAAAATAGCAAAACCAGGACTGACAGACAGAAGACCGACAGAATTTGCGACTGCTATATGTCACTTGGTTAATACCAAGTGCCATAAAAAGAGGAAAACTCCCCCTAAAAGTCATGAAATCTTGACGAAGATTACGGGCGTGAGAAATTTTCGGACAGTCTTAGGCACACTAATCCCTGAAATGGCACAGAGCAGCCAAGCAAATCACTGGCAAGTCTACTCATAACAGCACAAAAATAAGCCACCCTGACAGAACTTACACAACTGCTGATAAGGTTAATCAATATTTACCCCACATCTGAACCTCATTTCCTTCTCCCACACAAGCCCAGAAGTCTGAAATATTTGACTCCTGCGCATATGAAGGTGAAGTTGTTTTCGATGAGATGACAACCTATAAGACCCTGATGAAAGTGAAAGTACGCTGTTCAGCTTATCCAGACGAACTTCCACCCAAACTGATTCGAGAATACGCCCCTTTCATTGCGAAAACACTCTCAGTGCTGATAAACCTTTGCTTTCGTATAGGGATCTTTAAAGCTGTTTGGAAGAAAGCTTACGTTAGAATAATTCCGAAGGTTACCAACCCTAAGAGCTGTGACGAAATTATACCTATTTCGCAAACACCATGCTTGGCAAAAGTGGCCGAGACCTTTATCATGAGGGTGTTACTTGATCAAATCAAGGGATCTATCGACCAGAGACAATACGGCGGACTGAAAGACTGTAATACCTCAGTGTACCTAGTGCGGATGTACGATAGTCTCCTCAAGTGGATCGAAAAAGGTCACAGTTTTGTAGAATTTGGTGCCATAGATTTCCAAAAGGCATTTGATTTAATCAATCACACTGTAGCTGCCCATAATCTCAAGCTAATGGGGGCTAAGAAAAAGACTCTTACGCTCGTGTTGGACTTTTTCAGTCAGAGGATGCGTCGTGTGTTTGCTCTCTACGAAGGTGATAGAAATTCCGAATGATCCTCATCCACCTGTGGAGCCCCTCAGGGCACTAAGCTTGCAGCTATTCTATTCTTGTCTGTAATTAACTTCCTCATAGCTGACTATGACGACCGCTACAAGTTCGTGGATGACCTGTCATTTATCCTGAAATATTTAGTACAAAACGGAGTTGTGACGCCACAATTCAGTTCAAATTTTTTCAGTGTTTTCACAAAAGAGTGCGCGGAGCTAAATCTTGAGATTAATGTGAACAAGTCGAAGATAGTGCGCTTTAACCCGCTAAAAAGTGATGTTATGGAGCCAAATGTTCCATTCCTTCTAACAAACAATATCAAGATCCTTGGAGTTACTTTCTCCAATGACTTCAGCTTTGCCGCACATATTGAAAAAGTGGTTAAAAGTGCAAACGCTAGTCTACAGACTTTAAACAGTATGCGTAGGCTCAGTGCAAACACAGAGAGTATTAGGTATGCATACATAGCGTATGTCCGCCCCATTCTGGAATATGCGTGCCATGTTTGGGTGCCCTCAGCACAAGGAGCACTCAGCGAGCAGTATCGATCATCTTGGGTCGCCGTGACATCCCCTACGAAAAGGCTCTGGAAGTGCTAGAACTGCCGTCACTCCAAAACCGGTACAATCCCTGGGAAAAGAACTTTAAGTTACAAAACTTTCCAATTGTTTACATATAGTATTTGTTATTGGGAAGTATGCATACATTTTTTGGGGGAGGGGTGATTTATCTGTTGGTGGAATTTTCCACGGGGACAAGTTTCCAGGG
Organism: Artemia franciscana; assembly: GCF_032884065.1. Taxonomy (NCBI): domain Eukaryota; kingdom Metazoa; phylum Arthropoda; class Branchiopoda; order Anostraca; family Artemiidae; genus Artemia; species Artemia franciscana. Next base: position 22,794,986 of record NC_088865.1, on the reverse strand, counting down.
GGGAATTCTTCAGGAGAAATTTTACACTGGGGAATTTGCCTGAATGCCTCTACGAAATTCTTTCTTATATCTTGCTTTCTCATTGCCGACTCAATCCTAAGCATGGATATGTTAAGGGTAATTGTCCGGGGTAAATTTTCACTAGGATTGAATTGTCTAGAGATAAAATCCTTGGGAAGGATGGGTTTTCCCGTGGAGGAGCAGCCACACTTTCTGGAGATATTTAGAAAAGGATGAGATATTAAATAAAAGAACATTTTTCAGCTGAAAGTATGGAGCAACATTAAAACTTAAAACGAACAGAAATTATTACGTATATTAGGGGAGTTACTCCTCCAAAACACCTTGCTCTATATGCTAAAGTTTGAATTATGTCCCAATTCCTTAACGACGACTCCTGAAATACTATGTTCATTTAATCAGAACAGTAATAAGCTTTTTTATAAGCACTAAAAAACTTTAGCAGAAAGATCGAGGTGACAATTTCAGCCACGAGGTGACAATTTCACTTTCAGCTGAAAAAATTGTTTTTTCTAATTTGATTTCTGGTCATTTTTTAAATGATGCTGGGAAATCCGGCGCCCCTTCATAGAAATATCCCCCTTGAAGATTTCCTCCATGGAAATATCCTCTCACGTAACCCTCTTTCCCCGAGCCACCCCCCCTGCATCAGAAGAAATCCTACCTGAAAACATCAATAAACTTTTTAATTACCAATACCATATGTAAACAATGGACGAAGTTCATAACTTGTAGCCCTTTCTCAGGGGACTTTTTTGATTTTTTGATTATGCTGAACAAATGGCTATCTCAAAATTTTGATTGAGTGACCTTGGGAAAAAGGGTGTGGGAGGGGACCTAGTTGCCCTCCATCTTTTTGATACTTAAAAAGGACACCAGAACTTTAAATTACGTTGAAATGAGCCCTTTTGCGATATTCCAGGACCACTGGGTCGATACGATCACCCCCTGGGAAAAAAATAAAAATGCATCCGTGATCTTTCTTCTGACAAAAAATACAAGATTCCACATTTTTTGCAGATAGGAGCTTGAAACCTCCACAATAGGGTTCTCTGAAACGCTGAACATGATGGTGAAGATTTTGTGAATTTTAAAGGGTTTCTGGCAAATTTTCTCAGGCTCGTAAATTTTGATGGGAAAGGCTATACTTGATGAAACTTATATATCTGAAATCAGCATAAAAGTCTATTTTTTTATGTACCTATTGGTTTCAAAATTCCATTTTTTAAAGTTTTGGTTACTATTGAGCCGGGTCGCTCCTTACTTACAGTTCGTGGCAACGAATTTTGACTGCATTGCCAACTGCCGGCATCTAAAAAAAGTTATTTTTACTCAAGAAGAGTGCAAGACAAAAAATGTGCATGCCTCTGAGGTAAACAAGAGTGCATTTCAAACGAATAATTGCACTTCTGACCAAGTTGCCAACTACTGAGGTTTCAAGTGAATGAAAACTAAAAAAGAATGATATTCACTCTTCCGGGTCCCTTCTGGGATAAAAAAGAGTGTATGTCAAACGAAAAGCGTTTAAGTTGGCAACCCTGGTGAAATATGCGGAAGCCAGTTCTGCAAAACATAAATTCCGAAAGTATGTCATGCAGAGTATTGTCTTGCATAAATTAATTTTGAATTACAAAACCATGAATTTGCATTCTTGCATTCATTGTTTTAAATAAAACGGTCATCTCAAAATTATCGATCGGATGTATATGGGGAAAAAAGATGGTGGGGGGTGGAAGCCCTCCGATCACTTTTAGGTCTTAAAAAATACACCAAAAATTCTGTTTTCCAATCGAATGAGCACTCCTTCCCAAGTTCATACAAAATCTTTTCCATAAAAACCTTGTGTGTTAACAATGAGCAACTATCTTGACTTACAACCCTTCCCCCAGAAGCTGTTGGTGGGATTGTTAACCTCAGAGGCATGGTTATTTGACCATTAGACTATTTTGAATAAACGATTTTTTTTTTATTTTGATCGGATGCATTTGGGGGGAAATGGCAGTTGAGAGGGAGAGGCTGATTGTCCTCTGGACACCTTTGATTCTTCAAAACTGAAATTAAAATTGCAGTTTTCGATCGAATGGGCCTTCTCCAAAGTTTGTACAACCACACCTTCTATAAAAACTTTAATTTTAACAATGGGTAACTTGCAATAGCTTACAGCCCTTGCCCTGAGGACTGTGGGGGTTTGGGTTAATCACGATTTATTATTCGATTGGAAATTTAAAGTTTTAGTGTCCTTTAAAAAGTCAAAAGTGATTGGAGGGGAACCACACACCCCCCTCCGAGAAAAACACCTGCGGGAAATAGCCTCCTGGAAATACCACCTCGCGGAAAAGATCCCCATTGAAAAATACCTCTCCATGACAAACTCCCCCTGGTCTCTCCCTTAGAGCTAAGTATGTATTTATCAGAAAGCTCAATGAAAGCTGAGATGTTTTGGCATTAAAATGCGCCCTTTGAGGTATCTCCCTCTCTCCTTAGCCACAAAACAATCAGAGTATCCCATTGCAGAAGTTTAAGTACCTTTTTTAAGTTTTGTAATTTGGTAAACTTCTAGACTCGTAGACAGTGACAGGGCGAGGGGAACCCCCATTAATTGCCATACAAAAGGAGAAATAAATCCTGCTTTAAGAGTTTGCGACGTCCAATTTTTCTTTGTTTTTGTGACAACAAATCAGAGCTTTTTTTATTAATCATCTTAACCATCATTTATATCATGACTTTAAAAAGCAAATAATTCCAACAAGGTTGACCATGTAAAGACTATAACTTGTGTTTACCCAATGTAAGTATGGTGGTTGAGTTGCACGAGAGTTCAGTTGCACGGTGGTTCAGTTGCATAAGGGTTCCGTCACACTAAGATTTAGTTAAACGGAGTGGAGTTGCATTTGGGTTGAGTTGCACGAGGGCTCAGTTATAAAGGGGTTCAGTTGTATGAGGATTTAGCTACACGAGGATTCAGTTACACAAAGGTTCAGTTGCACGGGGGTTCAGTAGTACGGTGGTTCAGCTACAGTAGTTCAGTTGCTGTGGATTCAGTTACACCGTGGTTCAGTTGCAATGGAACCGAAATTATATACTCCTGAATGGTCAAAACCTTGACCTTGATTGAGCAAAGCACAAAACGGACGACTAAACTAATATTATTGCTGGATTTAGACAACATGCATCTGTCAATGGTGTCAATTCAACAAAATTAGGGAGAAGGGGGACTCCCTACCTTTCTCCCCATTGACGCCGCTGGTATTTATTGGTTAGCATTACATAGTTAATTAGGTACATTAGTATTTGAACAAAAATTGTGGTAACTTCTGTAATTCCATTGCCAAGGTGAAAATAAAGATTTTTTTTTTATCAGATTTATAGGGTATATTGGAAAAAAAGAGCAAAACTGATTTTAAAAAAAGTATTTCTTACACAAGTAAAAAGCAAAGTCGTGACTTCAATAGAAAAAATCGCTTTGCAGATTATACAAGAAATATGTACAGAAATAGACTAAATGTACTGACTCTCGATATTTTCCAATATCTATAAGATTGTAGAATCTAGCGCTTTACTGAATTTTTTCCACCAGTATGATATTTCTTTGTCAATTTTGTGATTCTCTTCCTTTTGGACACTTCATTAGTTCGTAATTTAAACTTTTTAGGTCTATCTTCTCATTTGCTGTGGCTTATAGACGAGGAAAGGAAAGGATCCCTTAACATTTCAGGAAACATACAAAAACACACTTAAAAACCGTAATTTTTTCCAAAGAACGACACCAGTTTAGATCATTGGACGCACTTTCCCACAGTCAATATTATCAAAATATTTTTACTTCTAAACGGTTTAACGATTTTATGACTTTTTTACATCATTCGTCCTCTTTTCAGACGAAAATTAAAGAGAACACAGGGAGAGGTCTTTAGTGAACATCCTCAATGCAAAAGTTACTATTTTCCTATGAAAATAGACAAAGTAATTTGATGTATGTGCTTATCATCAATTTGGAAAAATAAATTACTATCAAAATCACAGAAGGTTCAACTCTAACTGTCTCATTATCCCCATTACTATGTACACAAGTGAAAGTTGGTCAATTACAGCTGATGACGAGCGTCGAATCTCCAGATTTGAAACAAAATATTTCCACCACAAAGCAGGGATAACCTCCATCGACCAAGTATCCATTGAAGACCTCTGTAAACTCCTCCACAGCTCATACACTATCATGGACCAAATTAGAAGTCAGCAACTCCGCTGGCCTGGTCATATCCACCGAATGTCATCAAATCAACTCCCAAAAATCACGTTTGAAGGATGGGTGCATGGCACACTGCCTCATGGCTGACCCCACAGGAGATGGCATGACAACTTCAATGGCCAGAACTTCCACCAACTTCTGCGTCCAGCAGCAGATAGAACCAAATACTTTTGCCATATTCAACGACAATTGAGAAAAGAAGAAGCCCCAATACAGCCACAAGGGTCATATGAGATATAAATCAAGTCAGTAAACTAACTAATACCAATTTTAATTTTGAATTGATTTTGCAAAAATTGCATTAATGTTTGACAGTGAGGGCCATTTTGAGAATAAAATTTTATCTTAACTCATCTGAATCTTCACCTTTAGTAAGACATTGTTCTTCATGTTTTGTCGCTTAAAATAGGCTTTAAAAAATCCAAACAGCAAATGCCCCTCCCCACAGCAGAAACATGCCACATAATTTATTGGTGTACTTTTTTGTTTATGTGTGCAGTATGTTCACATTGATACAAGCGTATCAAGCTAAAATTCTATATGTATGCTTTATTATCAGGGCTTAGATAGTGGATTTTCTTTAATAAAAGATATGTTTATTTATTTAGTTTTAATCCTTGATCCCCACCTTGTATTGTATGTTTTTATATCAAAATAAAAGCAACACTGCATTTAATATAGAAAATTTTAAACTATTTAAAGGCAGCAGGTCCTCTCTTATGTGTCCTCCATATTTTTCATGGCAAGGGGAAGTTTTAAATTTGACCACTTTTTGTCTGTGCACTGCTTCCTATAGCCATCTAGTTTCTAGGCATTTCACTTCCAAATCTTGGTTTTCCCCTTAATTTGTGATTTGGACAAGCAAATTGTATATTCAAAATACAAATTTGAAAGGATTATTTTTACAAGAAGAAGAGAGCCATATTAAAACTTAAAACAAAGGAAATTTGTAATAATATACTGGCCATATCAATTCCCTGTTATATATTTAAATTTAACTTACACTTTAAGAAGATAAACCACACTTTCAAACACACAATTTTAAGAAGCACCCAAATTTTAGGCCCTGCTTTTGAAGAGCAAAGGATAACAAAACATTCATAACAACTCATAACCATGACAATATATGGGATGGATTTGAGCATGTAGCCAATAAAAGTTAAAACTTCAGCTTCAAAGCAAAGAGACTATCAGGAAGCAAAACGAAGTCCCCTTATGTTTAATGTGCCATCAGTTCCTTTTCAGGTTTGAAGTTAATTTTTACTTTCCAGTGATAAAATTATTTAAATTTAATTTTGAATTTGTTTATCAAATGGTGTTCTACTACTTTCTGTAATTGTCCTTTCTGGTGCCAAACTTCATAACTACAACTGTACTGAAAGAAGTTGCCTGAAAGTTTGTTAAAACGTACAAGTCAAGTTATTCTATGTAGTATACAGTCTTCAGAATCTTTCTTTTTCCTGCAACTACTACAATTTTCTTACAACATATTTATGAGCTAAGGAGCATGTTGCTGCTATAAATAATTTTGTTTTCCCTTCTCTTTTCTGCTACTAAGGCCAATTTTGGATAAAGAGGACCATGCTTCCTTCCTCTCCCATACAAAAAGTCCTCATCCACTCTTACTCACTTCTAAAGGAGTTGATGTTCTTTTGCTAATTCAAGGTATTAACAAATAATACAAAGTTCTCTATTTTCAAGGTTAAAAATCTGGGAGTTTTGTTTATGAAATTTCCAACCTATGATAACATATTTTATTTGAAGATTATCCCTGCGACCAATTTTGATGTTGTGTTGATTTTCACAGCAAATTTGTGAATCAATGTTGTTTCTTTCAGAAACTGGGGTTCATCTTAGGGGTCTATTTGACACTGACTGCATTAGCTTTCAAACAAGATCTTAAGTAGCTGTCTGTGACATTTCAATCTCACGCTAGTGCTCGAGAAATAAAAGAGGAGAAGAGAAATATTAGTTTTTTAGGCTTTTTTGGGAATTCCTTAAAAACTAATTTTGCAGTGAACTTTTACTCTTAAGACAGGGCTAAATAATGGCATTTATTACTGAGCCAAACCTAAGTGATTTTTTTTTTCATTAGCAGTTTTGTTGTAACATGTATTTTAGTTTTTAATCACTAAAATAGTGGGAGAGGGTTTGAGAACACAAAAGAGAGGGTATTGTAGACGTACTATTAAAGACTTCCAGACAGTAAGATTATTATGGTACCCTTATTGTGCTTCCCAGTCTTTCCCACTGTAAAAATGGGACCGAAAAGTACCATTTTTATTGTCATGTGGCACTTTATGGCAGCATAACCAAGATAATCTCAACAGAAACATGTAGATACAAGCCGTAGCTTTTAAACCAGCCATTAAACATCTCTCCATGATCTTACAATAGCCTGGTAGTCCTGGCAGAAAAAAGCAAAAATAAGGAGACAAATTGCAGCTACCTATGCAAATAAAATGTATTTTCTTTGTTTTTATTTATTAAGTTTTTTTTCTATGAAGATACAAGCGTGTTATTTTTCATTCCTACCTGTTGCCATTGTAAGGAGTTTCAAACTCTGTTTATAATCCCAAAAATTAAACAGTTAGACTATTAACAATTAGACAGCAGTTTAATTTGCTGAAGATAAAAATTTTGTCATTTTAATAAATAGTAAAAGCTATAACATGGAGGGGTGTATAAACTTTTTTTTATATTCTAGTCTACATTACTTTTTGAGCTTGATTAATTTTAAAAGTTAATAGCATCCAAAAAGTGGTTTGCTCTATTTTCATGTTCAATATTTCTGTGGTCTTTATATGCCAAACTATATTACAAAGAATTATCACGGTAAAAAAAATCTTATATGCATTTTTACTTCTTTTTTATATATTCAAATGGCCATTACTAAAGTGATGTATCTGGTGATATAGCTGATGTATGTAAAAGGTGATGTAGTAGTTTTCCACCATTTCCTATGTTCTATTTTACAGGCATGCTCTCTAGCCCACCCTAAGATTGCTCAGTTTTTATTGCAAAACACAAAGTCAAGCAAAACATATTGCTCATACAGAAATTGCGAATTTGGAAATTTCCAGCATATGTAGTTTACAATGGGATGTATTTTTAAATCCTAATTAGACTGTACATCAGACTATCTTTACCTAAAGCCAAAATCATGTATTTACACACTAGTCATTGTGTATTTTCAGAGCTATCTTAAATCAAAGATAAAGATAAAAGAGCCTAATTCTTACTTCTTTCTTATTAACTTAACTTTAATGAATATTCTTTTATATGCATGCTAAGTTTGATCTAAGTTCTATTGGTTTTTGGCTAAACTGTTGAAAATTTCCAAATCTGTTTTCACCATACAGTCTACCAGCTTCATAAAACAAAAAAAAATTAAAAAATATGCATTGAATAACTGGAAAAAATGAATTTTTAAACAGTTCTACCAATAAAATAGTCAGTCTCAAACACAATTGCAGAGCAAGTTGAAGTTAGTTTAAGAATGTATAGTAGAACCTTCATTTTATCATTATTTTTTTTAGGAATGCATTGGAACTACATAATTACCTTTGCTTATATTGCTCCTGGTATTAGTAGTTTTTACTTTTATTAGACATTTCAAGTTGCCAAGTATCTGATATTCAGCAGCTTTTTATCTTTTTCTACCCTGTATGTTTTGCCTCTCCACCTGGAAAAATTGATATTGGTATCCTATGTATCTGGACTATGTACATCTAACACCAATTCAATTTGTAATATTTGTAGTTTATTTCATCATTTGAACAAGTAGAGTGGTGTAAAAGAATAATATCCAAATAATATTCAAGACTAGACTTTCAAAATGTTTCTGAATTTACAATTATAGAATCTCTTTAGGGTTAAATTTTTTTATCCAAGCCTAGGGTGAGTAATCACATCTTAATTACAACTACATTACAGTTAAAACTGCCGCCACTTATGACTGCTGCTGAAATTGGTTTCATAGGTATATTTGCAAAATGATGTAACTCTACTTGAGGCTATGATGCAATTTACAATAGTCTAGTCTAAAGTGGGTCCTAGATTATTTGTCAAGTAGTGTTGCACTAATCAATGGTACAATCTGTTAAGAGTGTTAGAGGCTAAGAATGTGGCATTTCTTCAGGTGTTAGAGGCTATAGAAAGAACATGAACTTTTTCACATACTGACCAATGGTCTGCATAACACAGGTACAGATCACCTGATTTTTTTCCTTAGGCTGGGAGTACAATGCATTGTTTTGGGCAAGTCTTCTGATGTTTCCAGTGTTGTATCCCCAAATTTCTCCAGGTACCCATTTTCAACTGGTTCAACTCTAGCTAAGCTTAATGAGTCACACCATTGACCCCTATTCAAAACCAAATAGCCAGCAACACCAGGATCTGAACCCCTGTCCTCAGGATTTCAAGTCTAGCATGCTAACCCCAGTAGAGACTAAATGCCATGCATGTTTCTTTTTTTCTGATTTCTGTCCTAGCCTAATAGCATTATTAACCATTTTCTATACTTACATATTCAAAAACAACAATCTGAGAAGCAATTTTTACTTAATAATTGGCCCTATTACCCTAAATTAACTTAAATTGCATGTCCAGCTAGATAAGGTGGTGATAAGCCTCCTGTGGAACATCTTGCCGGTCCTGTGACATGACTGGTTTGACATCCCAGGTTAGCCTACACTCTGCATCAGCCTAGTCCAACTCCTTTCTTGAATGTATCTATGGTTTGAGACTGGATGGTGGTTTCAGAGATGCTGTTCCAGTGAGAGATAGCACATAAAGAGAAGAAGTGCTGGCAGTCACATTGATGGCAATGGGGGGGCTTACAGCTTCTTTGTGTGACCTCTTGTAGTACTTGAAAGGGATGAGATGAAAACATGACTTGAGAGGTTGTTTTCTAGCAGTTTGTAAGTAGAATTGCATCTCGTCTCTTCCTTTCATAGACTAGGATGGGGAGTTTGAGGGACATGAGGTATTCCTTGTACAACTTGTCTTGGAAAGCTGGTATGAACTTTGTTGCTTGCCTTTGAATAGTCTCAAGTGCTTTAATGTCCATTTTATAATGGGGAGATGCTAGGGTTATTCCAAATTCCAGGTGTAGATGTACAATAGTTTTGTACAGCTTCTTGGCCACACATGGCTTCCTGATAATAAAGGTTTGTCTTATGAGCCCTAGGGTTCAGTTTGCTTTAGCAACTTGAGCTTGTGTGTGGATGTGGACTTAAGTCTATCATCAACAACAAACCCCAGGTCCTTCTTCTCACTTACAACTTCAAGTATTTCCTCTCCAATATGGAAAGGTTGCTTAGGGTTGTTGTATCCAAGATGCAGAACTTTATATTTTGACAGGTTGAACTGCAAACCCTATTCAGGTTGAACTGCAAACCCTATTCAGATACCATCTAGATAGTTCATCTAAATTTTCTTGCATTGTTGAGTGATTGGGGATAATTTGGACATTTCCTAAGAGCTTGCAATTGTCAGCATATAGCATCAGTGGATTTACCACTGTCAACCACACTCTCCCATTTTACCTTTGACAGTTCCTGCTGTATCAAAACATAACCTGTAGAGGATTTTTTTTTACTTTATTTTCCTTCTTGAAGTTCTCCTGTAGCTCAGTCAAAATACAAATATGGTAACTGCCTTCAATTGCAGGGTGATAGGAAGTAAAAATGATTTGTTCAAGGTCATTTGTCACTACTAAGTCTAGAAGAGAAGTTTGTTGTTGGTGCCTGAATTCTGTTGGTTGGTCAATAATCTGTGTCAGTAGGCTGTTAGTGAGTGATTTAGTAGAGACACAAGGAGACTACTTTCAGGAGGAATCCTATACCTTAACCCCACTCAACATTAGGCATACTAAAATTTCTAAACAAAAAGATTGTTGAATACTCATAGGCATTCATCTTAGATATGAGATTAGATAGAGCTAGGTGTGAAATAAATTGATCATTGGCAGACAGACTATGGTAAGCAATACCTTTTATAAATGATTCAGATCCAACATGGAGTTTAAAACAGACATACTCAACAAAACTACTATCAGAATAAATAAGAGTAAAGGAGGTTTGTTACTGGTGCCTAAATTCTGTTGGTTGGTCAAGAATCTGTGTTAGTAGGTTGTTAGTGAGGGATTTTGTAGTGACCCAGGGAGGCTACTTTCAGGGGGAATTCTATACCTTAAACCCACTTAGCATTAGGCATACTAAAATTTCTAAGCAAAAATATTGTTGAATACTCATAGGCATTCAACTTAGATATCAGATTAGATAGAGCTAAGTGTGAAATAAATTAATCAGGGGCAGACAGACTATGGGAAGCAACACTTTTATAAATGATTCAGATCCAAAATAGAGTTTTAAACAGACATACTCAACCAAACTACTATCAGAATAAATGAGAATAACTCACAGTTTAGTTCTCAGTCTAGTTCTTCAACATATTGGATTGAATTTATTTATAACATGTTATAATACACATGAAAAACAGATTAAAATGTGAATAAGAGAAAAGAGGAAAAAGAAAATGACCTAAAAAAACTACACAGAAAACTTTGCAACACTTCACCTTAATTAAAAACAATTAAAACATACAAAAGCAAAACATTCATTGAATCAAAATAGCACTCCATGGATGCTGACCAATTCTACTATTATAAGCTTCTATGCTTTTTCTGATAGAAGCATTTGGGTCTATGATACCATATCTTTTAATGACCCAGGGGTTGCTTGACCATGGTGGAAGGGCAAGCAGGTATTTGGCATACCAGAAATAAATTTGCCAAAGCTCCTTTGTCTTGGTTATCATAAATGTATGCCAAAAAGGTGCAAGGTATAGGAAATTTGGGAGTGCAGAAGCATTGTAAAGTTTTGCTAGCAGTTTGTGGTTGAGATGAAGTTTCTTTGCTACCAAGCTTCCATATGTAGTTGTTGTTCAATGTTGGAAATGAAGGATCAAGAGCCTTCTAGTTGCTTTAAGAGTGTCACCAATAGGAAGCCCTAAATATTTCATTTGTGATTTTGGGGAAACTGGTGTGTCATTGACTTTCTAGGTTTTATTTATTTCTGTTTATTACCTTAGTAGTATTGCCACTATTACAAAAGTGATTGATCTTAATTTCACCTTCCTTGCCACTCTCACTAGGTACCAGTTTTGTCATGCTTGCTCTCACTGCCTGAACAGGCAGTTTTAAAACTTTTTCTATGAGACCAGTGACACAGTGCAAGCCAAGTTTGAGTTTAATTTGCTGCAAATGACCTTTTGCCCCCTATTCACACTATTTACATTACTTTGTGTCACATCTAGTGCTCTATCTGTCTTGGGACTGAGGTCCCAAGGGTAGCCTGTTTTTTTGCCTTAATGACACCATTTCTTGTTCCTAGATTCTGCTACTTATTATTCTTTCTTTCCAGATTCTGTAACTTACAATTTCTGCCTACCTATTGGCTAGGACAGGAATCAGGTAGGAAAAGATTTCTGGGCCAGGAATCCAATCAAAGGCCAACCATTGAATTTCCTGTTTGATAGTCCTTTCTAAATTTAAGACCATTGCTACCACAGCTGCATCTCAACCCCCCAGCCCTTGATGCTTCTATTTATGGCACTAGGTGGGGCTCTTAGCCAAGCTAGGCTACACAGGCTAGGCTACAAGTTTACTGGTTTTTCTTCAACTTAGCTTTAGGCCAAGGCTAGGCTATTTAGAAAAAACTATTGATCAGAAAAAGGCATAGAATAATAATGGCAAATCCATAAAATCAGCCAACTTTTTGCACAGAGCTATAAGCCAAGCCTTTTTTAATAGGATGGCTTATAACTGGCTCTCTTGGGATGGGGGGCTGGAATGCAATTATTAGGTCTAGCAAAAAACACTGAATGGTAAATATTGTGGTATTCCTAATCTATATTGTTTTTTACCTATCTGACTTCTGTCCTATAAGTAGGCTAGCCCATAGACAAAGGCCTAGGCTATGCTATTTATTGTAAAATAATAAATACATTCAAAATAAAGAACCAATCAATAAATCTGAGCCCCTATAGGATTAAAGTAGGCTATAAAAAGATTAAACATTTATTAAGGCAAAGCTTACCCTTGTAAATAACAGAAAAGTAAATTAATATATGTCAAATAAAGATGATTTGATACCTTTTTCGTCTTTTCTTAGAAATTAGTCATAAGCTCTGGTCATACTGGTCCATTTCCCATCATGACGCTCAAAATGGAACATTTCCACTTACGTTAAAAAGCTAATGTTAGGAAAAATATTAATTGGTACATAGCATGGTCCTTTTTCCATTAGGAGTACTGCATTCAGGACAAATAATAGAACTAATATCCTGAGACTTATTATGTACGGTATGATAAAAAAATAAAGCTATAGTTACACTAGCGCATGGGAGGCAATCATTATCTATAGATCTGAGACCAGGTGGACACAGATGAAGTAATCAGATTCATTTACCTGTTCAAATTGGGCTATCTATATTTTCCTTATTTATTTAGTTGTATCAATATGGTACTAAACACTGGTGAATTTAGAACCGAATGTTGGGGAGGCAATGTGACAAAGGCGCTAATAATTACTGCTTTTGTTTTGTTCCTTCCAAATTTCCGATCGGTCAGTTTAAAAAGTATGAAAAATACGACGCCCAACCACGGAAAATCCAACATTTTTCCGACACCACAATGGTCTAATATCCAACTCCGACAAAAAATCTGACAATATTCTGTTCCATAGGAATCTTTTTCTTTTCACAGGACTGCCCTACAGCGCCTCCTTCCTCAATGGCAACATTTATATCATTACCTTTCCAAAAAAATATACATATATATACCTTATTTACACTCACTTTTGCTCTTTTTCGCCTCGTGTATTTTAAAAAACGCATATAAAATCCTTTTTTTCCTCAAATACAAAACAAACTTTCATCATTTTTTTTTTAGTTTCACTTTCTTAATTACACTGACACACTCCTTAACCGTCGCGTTGGCTTTTACACTTTTGAGTCGTTTTAAGAGGGGGGCATCTTCGTTTAGATGATGGGAGTCGTGTCTGTTTCTGTTCATGCCGAAATTGGCCTGCATAATTGAGGTAATGGGTCACACTTTTTAGCAAGTTTCTATGATCTTCTTTAGCATGTTTCGAAGTTGGAAAGAACCGCTCAACGTTCGAAAATGGCAAGGTGAGGAGGTATTGGACAATGCTGATTATGCTTAGAAAATCTCTGAACACCATTTGGTGTTTTTGTAGTTGCCATGTAACACCAAAAATCACAGATATCTGTTACATTTGGAAGATCGAAAAGCAGTAAATTTTCACTACTCCTCTACTATATTTTCCCGTCCCACAACGGCGAACTATATCTGTATAGAATCTTTCGCAGAAGACCACTTGCACCTATGCCCAAAGCTTTCATAGTGTCAGAGATCTCACACAACGTAAACAGTTCGTCCTCTAACGAGAATCACTGCTTGATTTGCTTCACTGCTTCCACATATAACTTACGAGCTCATTCATAGATGACTTTCACTTCATGTTCACTTGCTTTGTACTCAAATTTGACTGCAAGGTTTGAAGAAACTCGTGATCTGCCATCCCCAAGCACACATCTTCAGCTGGAAGGTATTTACTTGCTTTGCCAGGGTCGAGATTCAGTGGCGATGTTGACCAAATGTAACTATTCTTCATGAAATTCCTGGTCAGATTTTTTGGAAGTATATCCATCACTAATTTTATTTTGTGAGACAAAGGCTTTTCACATTGGAAAAGAAAATTAAAATCTGTAAACAACTCCAGCACATAAAGCTGGGACTCAAGTTGAATCCGAATCAATGGATTTTTTAGAGCTTGCGATGCTCTGTCGTTCGCGTGAGCCGGATCCTCAGCTGCTATTCCCTGGAAGTAGCTTATTAAGCTCATCCCAATTATTCAGTAGTCGCTCAACACACATCCAAAGAGACAGGCAACGTGTCAGATCTGGGGCAGGCACATTCAGGACTGGGCTGTCTATAAACTTCTGGTGCAATTTGAACTCAGAGTGGCATTTGGTACTCATGCTGAAGTATTAATAAATGTGCGACACAGATCTTATAATTGCGTTGGCAATGCTCGCAAGCAAAATAAACAATTAAATAAAATGAATGACTGGTATACTTGGTACATATCACAGATGGGAATTTGTCCTTGATTCTCTTCAAAATCGAGTTATCACCCCCAAATATAATATTGCACGTGTCCGCGCGAAATACAACCCCATTCTATGTAGGTAAATTTTCATCTTGAAGAGCATCACAAATAAGGTTGAAAATGGTTTTCGCTATCCCATCAGAACACCCAATCATATCAAGGAGGTCAATTTGTATTTCAAACTCCTTATTGCAGAACAAAACTATAACAAATTTTCAAAAATTTCGCCTTTCTTAAACTAGTGATAGGGTTTTTTTTAATCACCAAGAGAACGGTCCACCCATTTCGCTAATTTGAAAATCCTTCTCCAATAATAAAAAGAAATTCTAGAACCATTTTTTACAAAAAAATCCGACAAAATTCAGACGTCTGACCCAATTCTTTTTTTTTGCTTAACAAGAGGGCCAAAAATCCAACAATATCGGAAAATACGACATAGTGGAAGCACTGGTAATAATTGACGAAATTGATAATTTTACATAGAAAAGAGTTAATAAAAATGAATGAGGGCTCCGGAAAAATCGTGGATGTATGTGGGGAGGGAGGAGAGCAGAGTCCCTTCTTAAGCCCTTGGATCAGCCCCTGGTACTAAAGTGCTGTAAATATGGTGAGAACAACATCTCGTAGTCTTAAATTTAGGATGGAAACGGCTTAGCCGGGATGGCAGATCAAAATACTCAAGTTCTGCGTTAAAATATAACAATTACCGATAGATCTATTGCTCACAGTAGCACATGAGGAGTTTCTCAATCCAAAATCGAAACAATCGTGGCATTGTCAAGTCAAATCAATGATCGTTTCTGTTCGCCTCTTCTATGTAAGAATAAATTCTGGAATAATTGTAGTTTGCTTAAAATGGTAAAAAATATCATTAAGAAAAATATGGTACGTAAAACACTTTTGTAAAATAGTATATTCTATTTTGTAGATTAAATAAAAAAACTAGTTTTTTAACTGAAAGTAAGGAGCGACATTAAAACTTAAAACGAACAGAAATTACTCCGTATATGAAATGGGTTGTCCCCTCCGCAATCCCTCGCTCTTTACGCTAAAGCTTTTAATTGTTTTAAAAAGCAGAATTGTGCTTACTTTCAGTTAAAAAACTGGTTTTTCATTTAATTTCTGAACGTTTTTGAATTAATGCATGTTTAATTTTGGCTCTCCATACATAAATTATTAAAATGAAATTTGCATATTAATTCCTTTTTTGGCTAAATGGCTTTCTCTTAGTTTTGATCAGATGATTTTGAGAAATAAGGGGTGGGGAAGAAGGCCTAGTTGCCCTGCAATTTTTCGGTTACATAAAAAGGCAACTATAAATTTAATTTTTAACGAATGTTTTTATTAGTAAAAAATATACGTAGCTTAAAAATTAGCTTACGTAACAAACTTTTGTATTCTTAAATTTTTGTTATGTATATGAGGGGGTTTGTACCCTCGTTAGTACCTCAATCTTTACACTAAATCGTAAGTTTTGTCGCAATTCTTTAAGAATAACCCCTGAATCAGAAAGGCTGAAGAATAAATAGTTAAAATTACTAAAATACTATAGCATAAAGAGCGAGGTATTTATCTCCTTCTAAATATCTCGCTCTTTATGCTAAAGTATTTTTAGCACCCCTCATATGCGTAATAATCTCTGTTCGTTTTAAGTTTCAATGCTACTCCTTACTTTCAATTGAAAAAAAAAAATTTCCATGTTTATTTTTTTTATTGTTTTTTATAGTAATTTTAGAAAATCCTGCGCCCTTTTGATTGAATTTCTGTTCCCCATGACATATTTCTCCAAGGAAAGATCCTCCCACATAGTCCCCTTCCCTCGACCCCACGCCCAAAACAAAAAAAATCCCCTGAAAACGTCTCTACATTTCCCAATAACCATTATTATATGTAAACACTGGTCGAAGTTTGTAACTTGCAGCCCCTCCCCCAGGGACTGTGGGGGAGTAAGTCATTCCCAAAGACATAGTCATTATGGTTTTTGACAATGCGGAACAAAATGGCTATCTCAAAATTTTGAACCGTTGACTTTGGAGAAAAAATGAGCGTGGGAGGGGGCCTAGGTGCCCTCCAAATTTTTTGGTCACTTAAAAAGGGCACTAGAACTTTTCATTTACGTTAGAATGAGCCCTCTTGCGAGATTCTAGGACCAATTGGTCGATACGATGACCCCTGGAAAAAAAAAAAAACAAATAACACGCACCCGTGATTTGTCTTCTGGCAAAAAATACGAAATTCCACATTTTTGTAGATAGGAGCTTGAAATTTTTTCCCTAGGGTTCTCTGATAATCACCTGGTAAATCACCTGGTGAGATCAATACATCACCTCACAAATACGTCATTTATTTTGATAGCCTTTTTCATGTCTTCGCAGCTACTAAAATGATATTTTTTTTTATTTTTAGCTTGAGTTCTTAAGAGAATTTTTATCTCTGCATAATATTATGGACATTATGGCTGAAAATGACTATTGAGATGTTTGCAAACTGGTTTGTTATTTTCTACATGCAGCTTTATGCCTTTGTGGCTCTTGAAAACGATTCTAATCAATTATGATTGGGCTTGAGTTTGTGTTTTCAATAAAAGTGTAAGTCTGTCGTACTACTGCCTCTCCCGCAAACTCTCCTAATGTAACTGCCTTTGCTATTAATTTCTTTGTTGCCACTACCGCTAGTACCATACGGCTACTAATACCAATAGTGATACTACTGTGACCAGAACTACTACTGCAATTCCTGTTGCAAAAATAATCTTACCACACAACTGCTTCAACCATGATCACTTCTACACCGACCAAATACTACAATAATAATTCATACCACGACTGCTCCAGCCACGAATACTGCTGCTACTACTGTTTCAACTGTCACTACTGCTACCATACACACTCAGACTTTCATTACTTCTACTACTGCTTCTACTTCTACCATGACCACTCCCATAATAACTACTTCCACACAGAGAGCTCCCACCGTAGCTTCTCCGCACACTCCTCCTTTTACAACAACTAATCCTGCCACAATTCATCCTAACTTGACTTCTCCTTCCATAACGAATCGTTTCAAGATCAGTCCTACCAGGACTGATCCTGCCACAACTGCTTTTGGTCTTGCTATTAGCTTTTAAAATTCAAAAATGAAATAAATCGTGAAAACTCACGAAAATTCGGTCTCTAGTTTCTACCTATGTAATATTAGACTATTCATTTATTCTGAAGGATAAAGTGTCAGTTAAAAATCACTGTAAGTATTTTTTTTTTTACTTTTAGCAATTTTTTAGTTACATATTTTTATTTGGGATAATCCTTTTAAAAAATATACTCGAACTGTACATGAATGCTATACTCTTAAAGCGTGCTAATCGTACTAAAATGTACTGTTACATCTTTGACGATGTAAATCTTCCCCATTACCTAAATTATAGTTCGTTTTAATTGTATAATAGTGTACTAATTTGGTCCGGCATATGCATGAATTCAGTTGGACATTTTCTGGAACTTTGACTCAAAAATCAAATATAGCTGAAAACCCTTCCGGAATTACTTATTTAAGTCTAATCTATTTTTGTTGAATGTGTCAGGAACTCTGTTTTCGAAATTGCTTGAATCAGAACTCAGTAGATTGTTATACCTCCAGAAAAAAAGCATTGTGATGCTGTGGAGATAAATTTATTATGAAGAAAAAATTTGTCTGTATAAATGTTTCTGTTCTATGAGCTGATCACCCATGCACCTTACACAGATATATAATATCATATGTTCTCAAGTCACTTTGCAGAAAAACGCAAAATGAAGATGTACCTTCAGCATAGTCACACCTCGTCATTTTTGGAAGAAATAATTCAATGAACGCTATCATACTTACGAAAAATTTTCTGTCATAATTTATAAATGTCGAATTTGCAAAGGTTTGGAGTGACTCTGCTGAATCCTGCTAAAAATAGTGTATTCAGAAGGTTTGTAAAAAAAATACTGCTGTCTTTAAATATTTATTGGAAGCTGTGTTAGATAACACTTTTGGGTAGGCTACTGCTATTACGAGGTTACTTCTGCTTTTACATTTAAATAAATGAAAAAAAGTATAAGTGTCCAGGTTGTCAAATAGCATAGATAGAATCTTCTGGTAATGATATTAAGTTTTATCTTTCATGTCAACTTCAGAAGCTATAAAATTAAATTTTAAAAAT
Source organism: Artemia franciscana (assembly GCF_032884065.1). Lineage (NCBI taxonomy): Eukaryota > Metazoa > Arthropoda > Branchiopoda > Anostraca > Artemiidae > Artemia > Artemia franciscana. The sequence goes on along the minus strand of NC_088865.1, from coordinate 22,776,331 downwards.
ACTGTTTTTGCCAGGATTAAAAATGCTAAAATTGTAGTTTAGTGACTTCTTGCTATTTTAAAAATATATGTGTTGTAAAATATAATATGTTGACTAGAAACCTATATACACTTTGTGACATATTCATATTAATAAAGTAGGTTTGTTTCAACTGAATGACTGGTTCTACAGTCATGTTGACATGATGAAAATATATTATTGGTTGTCAAGTGTTTTAGTATTGCTGTTCTAACAATCTCTTTAAGTAGCTTTCCAACTGCAGAAGTAGTGCTGATTGGTCAGTATTCTTTAGAAGAGTCTTTTAACTCTACCCTACTAACTGTAATTAAGGACATAGGAGCTGTAATATTATATGCAAGGGGGTGTAGAAAGGATGCTTCATCAGGTGAGTAAATACAGAGGTAAACTGCTTATATAGGGCATCAGCAGTGTTGTTTGTTCATCTACCAATCAGTCATTCTCTTTAATTTGTGTGACAGAGTGTGAAATAGGTTTACAAGACAAGGCTTGATTCTAATAGTGTTTTGTGTTTGACTTGCTTTATGCTGCAACTGCATCCTCATAGTGTTCAAATAGCTTCCTGGATAGATCCCTGGCTTGATTTTGTGCCTTAGTATATATTTGTAATCATCCTGCTATCTGTGTTTCTCAAAATACTGTTCAGAACAATTATTATCTTAAATTACTTAGGTAAATCATGTGATGTTGGCTGGTGAGTGATGGCAATGATTCCAATTGGAAGCATCCCATTCTGTTTTCTATGGTTGATTCAGCCATTCATGATCAACTCCAGATTTGAATGTATTGGTGGTAGGGACTGTACCATCTCACCAGTTAAAGAATTCCAGAATGACACAATTCTATTAGAGAAGAAGTGATTTTCTGTATATGTCTAGGCTCTCTTCTTGAACAATTTCAACCAGTCGCCTCTAGTCCTCTGCAGGGTGTCATGTTTGAGGTAAGAAGGAGGTTTGTTGCTGGCTAATACTTTCTTAGTCATAATCATGTCTCCCCTTCATCTTCTACAAACTAGTGAAGGTAACTTAAGTTTCTGTAATTTTGCCAAATAGTCCAGACCTTTGCACCCTTCTATACATTTAGTGGCCTTCTGTTGAATTGATTCAAGGGCAGCTATGTCATCATTATTGATTGGGAGAGAACAGTCATTCCATGTTCTATGGCAGGCCAAACTTGGGCTTTGTACAACTTTAGTATGGTCTGTTGAGCTCTGGACAAGATTGTCTGTTTTATTAATCCTAGTCTTTGTGATGCTTTACCAACAATCATTCCTGTATGGGATGTAAATTTCAACTTGTTATCAATAATCAGCCCAAGATCTCTACCTTCAGTTGCAGCTGAAATGGGTTGGGGTTGTGAATTATTTGAACCTACATTTTACAAATGATTAGGGTGCCACTAAGATGGTGAGTGGACTGCATGAGCTCCCTTACCCTACAAGGTTATGCAAGCTGAAACTTTCAACTCTGGTTTATAGAAGAAGACAGGGTGATGCCATTCTGGTTCATAAACTTATTAATTCAAAGGCAGTTCCTGATCTTCTTCCTCTGGCGTCTCAGGACTCTTGTACAAGGGGACATAACTGAAGTTATCCAGGCATTTCTCCTCAAAGCAGCAACGCACCCATTTTCCTACCAACTGTGTTGCCAACCTCTGGAACAAATTACTGCCAGATACCATTGCTGCTTAAACCACAGACAGCTTTAAGAACCATCTTGACAACAAATGGTCAAAAAAGAATGGAAGTATAACTGGGAAGCACTTGAATCAGCAACATCAAACCACTAGTCAAGTGTATGTATTCAACTATGTGTCATGTGTTATCAACTCTGGAGTTTCTACAAGGAAAAATCCTTAGATTGCTCCAACCTGCAATTTAAGGTGAGTTTTCCCAAAAATGGATAGCTCTGCACATTTTAATATTTAGTTATAGGCATGAAATCTCTGACCATTTAGAGAAAGAGTCAATATCAGCTTGTAAGGTCGTGTTTGCATTTACTGGGCCAATTATTTTAGAATCATCAGCATATAGGCTCTGCTTGTTTAAAAGAAAAGTATATGTAGGGCAACATTAATATAGATATTGAACAACATTTGCCCAAGCAAATTACCTTTTGGAACTCCACTGGTGACTCTTGTAGTTTCTGAAAAGAAAGATTATCCTCTATTACCATGGACCTTTACCACTTGCTTCCTGTTTGTCAAGAAGGCCATTATCCAGCTGGTTCCAACTGAGCTAATTCCAATAGCATACAGCTTTATTTTCAGTCTTTAGTGACATACTTTATCAATTGCCTTGGCAAAGTCAAGAAGCACAACATCTACATTCACTCCTTGATCAATAAGTTCAATTATATATTTGTAGGTATCTGGGAAGTTAGTTTCAGTTGATTTTCCTTGTCTAAAGTCATTCTGTTTTGGGATGAGCAGCTCATTTGAAACTAGGGGCTTAGTTACAGCTGAATCCATAAGAATTTCCAATACCCTCCTACAGCTGATGTTGTACTAATAGGTCTATAGTTCTCAGCCACATCCCTATTGCCCCTTTGAGAATAGGTGTGATATGTGCCAGTCTCTAGATGTCTGGTGTTTATTGGAATAGCTTTGTTAGTGGCACAGCTAAAACTGAATGTGCTTCCTTGAAAAGGGGGATATTCCATCTAGACCTGTTGACTTATTTTGATCCAGCTGTTTAAACTGCTTATAGACTAACCTAGAATCAAGACTAATGGGTGGCATAGGGTTATCAATTTGGTAATTGGGCTCTTCTGGTAGAGTTGTATCATCTGGGGTTTTGAATATTTACTTGAACTGTTCACTTAGCAGATTTTCTATGTTCTTAGGACTGGTAATCATTTGACCTTGATATGCTAATTGGGTTGCTGAGTGTCTACCCGGCTTTTTCTCTGCTGACCATTTTTAAATTTTTTTGGATTCTCTTTTGTCTCTGTTACCAAAAAATCTTTTTATTCTGCAGTCATTTTTTGTCAAATATCTGAGGTGATTTCTAGCTTGTTTGAACTTTTCTAGTTTATCTGGGGATAAAGATTTTTTGTAAATTGTCCATGTTCTCTTTTTTTGTTGATAGCTTTGAATACATCTTGGGAGATAAATGGAAGTGTTCTTGTTTTTTTTTTCACAAATCTCACTGTTTTATGTTTTTCAACTATTTCTAGCAATAGAGTTCTCATTTCACTCCATGCACTTACAATATCTTGTTTTTCAATGAAAGACCAGTCAGAGTTTGTTAATTCATTAGTTGCTTTGAGATAGGCCACAAACACATGTCTTTTAAAATTATGTTTTCTAGGTAGAAGCAAACAATGTGTACTAAGGATGCACACATGATTATTGTGCCCAAGTTGTGGTAAATCTTTTACTGATAAAACATCATCTTTATCATCCACTATAAGCAAATCTAAGAAGCATGGTTCCAGGTTTGCTCAGTATTGTATATTTAAGTTAACCAGCTGACACAAATCATTTTCATATCAACACCTCAGGAGAGAATTATCTCTAAGAAATTCTGTTCTGGAGTTAGGGAAGCCTCCACCATCAAGCTGCTTCATATCTGGTAAATTGAAGTCTCATGTTACTATCATATACTTTGAAAAATTGACTAGTTGGTTTATTAATCTTGTAATACCAAACAAGGATTCATCTCTACTAGGTGAACTGGGGCTGCAGTAAACATATCCCAAATTCTCAGAGTTGCCTGGGACGTAAACTTTTAACCATATTTGTTCAATCCAAGGTTGAAAATTGTAATTCAGTTTGGTTAACTTACAAACAGTCTTTCACAAATATTATAATACCTCTACCTTCATCATCACTAAGGCTGCTGAAAGCCTTGTACCCATTCAGCCCAATCTGATCATCAGTTATGAATGTTTAAGTTTAACTTCACAAAGTAGAATAACGTCTACTGTTTTAGTTACAAAATTACACAATTCTGTCATTTTATTTGGGAGCGAATTACCATTAGTACACAAGACATAGAGACAGCTACCAGGCTCTACAGGACATGCAGTGAACTACATGTTGTCAATACAGAGTTTGTGCTGCAAAACCTTTTGTCATTTGAGCAATCAGTTACATTAAGTTCAGGGCTTACAGGATTAAATGAGTCAAGAGTACTCGACAAACAAGAAGCTGCTGAGAAGTAAGAAGTTGGTGTAGACTTTCTAGAGTAACCTAATGACAATATAGCATTTAAACAATTAACAAAGGTAGAAGGAGGCACAGACATTAGTGAACATTGCAGCAGTCAGGGGGATTGCTCCAACTGTCAAGTTTTTTTTAATGATGGTACCCTTGTGAATTGTCAAATCTGCCTCTCCCTTAGCTTTTCTGCATTTCAGCTCCTCAACCAGAGCTTTGTGCTTTATTTGGTCTTCCTTAGGACTATCACCTTAGAAACTGATTGATCCTTTTGTTTTGAAAGATTCCTGTATTATTTGCTTTCTAAATTCAGTTGATGGCACAGAGAAAAGGAGAGAAGGGGCAGTTACCAGACAGTTAATGGCTATTTGAAAGTCTTTACTTTGGCTGAGGGTACACCAATGTCAACTCCATAAATGCATAATAGATAATTATACAGCAAAACTGCATCACCAGTCAGGGTGAGGATTCCATGTGCAACAATATTAAAATATCTTTCAAGATGCTGGTGCTCTGAACATGCTATCTGACAAACATCAGTTTCATTTAATTGGGCTACATGAAGTTGAGACAATTTAGAAGATACTGTACACACCACTAAGTCCTGAACAGTTGAAATAGAGCACACTGACTGTTGTGAATTGTCAATGTGTGATACCCTATTGGCAATATCATGAACCTGAGCAGAAATGTCACATTTAATGTGAGTTCTCAGCTGAGAAAGTGTTTGGGTCAACTGACTAGTGATGACAATCTCCATCTTGAGATCTTCCCTGAAAGATTTCAAGGAATTACCCATAAATAATAAATAAATAATGTCCCTTACCAGGATCGCCTAGGATCTCTGAGACTTCCAACCCTCACCTATCGAAGATATAGAGGAGATGTGATCATGGCATGCAAAATTTTCAAATCCGGTCACCTGAACCAGATCTTCACCCCCTCTTTGGCTAACAATTCAAGAGGTCACAGTCTTAAGCTTCACCTGCCTGGATGTCGGAGAAGGGAACGACGTGGTTTCTTTTCCATTCGGGTGGTCCCCCTCTGGAATAGCCTATCCGAGTCTACCATCCAAGCTGAGACTCCCCACTCCTTCAAGGCTGGAGTCGACAGGGACTGGGAGAGGGCCGAGTGGAGGCTGGACTGGGAAGCTAAGCCAACATAATTACATCACTCACCACCAGCGAGAACTACAGGAGGATCTACCACCTTATCTCGCTGGCAAATGCGATTTAAGGTAATTTTAAGGTTAAGGATAACAAAAACTAGCTTTGCTATCATAGCTTGCTCACTAAAGGGGACAAGGTTAACTTTGCTGGCTGGACATGATCAGGAACAAGTATTTGATTGCATCATCTTGCTTAATAGTTTATATTCTCCAGGGGACAGGTCCAGACAATCACCACAAACCCACTTCTCACAAATATCACACTCTATGGCAGAGGACCCCTCATCCAATTCTGTAGAACAGGCAGCACACCTATCATGGTCTTTAACTGGGCTTATGTGTTTTTGTTTAACCTTGCTGGACATAGTTTATTCAACTAATATATTATAATATATATTATAATATATATTATGATGAAATTATTCTATTCTTTTTTTTATAACTGGATCATGTAAGACTTTATTCTTTTTGTGAGGAGGTGAACAAGAATGATCAAGTCAAATGCACTATCTCTGACTTGTATATGGTAGGGCTTTATTTATCAATGGCCTTTTAAATTAAAAAGGAAGTATCTAAGGTTTTTTTGGCCTGGAGGGGGTCTTTCCAAAGTTTGAGTGGGTGAAGTCATGTTTCCAGACTCTCATCTGAGTTGATGGCTTTTTCTTTTGTGTGATTTTGTATATTTTGTTTTCTAGGAATGTCATTGCACAGGAATCACTTCGTTTGAATTCAGATGAGGCAACACAAAAAACTGTTAGCAAAGAAGATCTGTCAGAAGCTGAAAAGAGGCTTACAGAGGAGGTGGAAACACTGGCCAAAGAAGCCAATGCTATAAAAGAAAGGACATTGGAGTTGGAGGTAGTTGTCTTTACTCATATGCACTTTTGTGCCTGTCATTTATGTTAAGGCTTGCTTGTCAAAGCTTGTATCCATGGCTTGTTACAAATGTGTTATAATTAATTCTTTTCTTAAGTAACCATATCTAAAAGTTTCTAATATTTTTAATTTTGTTTTTATAAAGGTAGATATTGTTTGGATTAATATTGTGGGAGTTTGCACTAGATGTGATGCTATTTAAAGTAGGTCAAATTCTTTTCCTACCCTTGGTATGGCCACACTCATTTGATAAATTTGGCTTTTTATTTCACAGAAACCGAGTGGCTATACTGTCTAAAGTCTGCCTGGCTATTCAGTTTTATAAAATAAGCATTCAAGCTCAATGTAGTTATAGATACTTAAACTTTTATATGGTTATATTTATGATAATTTTTGCGGATTCTGCATCACATCATTCCCAGGCTTGTTCAGGTGTTTGAATATGCTTACAATATGCAGGTTATCTACTATTTTTGGCTCTGTTTATTGCTGGCGTTAGATTGTTGTGTTTTACCTTCCTGGTGGACAAAATCTAAACAAGCCTTAGGCTGATGTGGGTCAGCTCATGGGAAATTATTACTTGTTTAACCATCTGAATGCATGAATATTTGTAGCTAAGGTGAGTTCTCATGCCATTTTTGTGATGCATAGATGCAAAAAGCCACATCTTTAGAAGAATAAGCTGATATTAGAGGATTTTTCAGAGGAAGGATGATTATGGAAAATTGATGTAGATCTGTTGCCTTGGGGAGGATGTTTCCAAGAGGATGTATTAAAAGCTTTCTAATCAAATTACGTACAACTATGTCTGGAAACGCCATATAATGTTTTTTAAGCCCAAGCTTTGGTTCAGATTTTATTTTTTTTTTTTAGCTTAGTTGAATTATATGGTATATGATTATCTAAAATGTTCAGCTTCCTAATGAATTAATGCTCTAAAATTCTTCTGTCAAAGACTCTTATGTTAACACATGTGACAGTACCAAAATTTGACACATAGCTTCTTTTTTTTTATCTCAAATTTAATTTAAATTAAAATTCTTAACCCTAAGAAGCAAAATTAAAAAAAGAACCCTTGAAGGTAAAATTTAAGCGCAACTTCTAGATTCTAATTGACAATGGCAAGCATGTGCTTATGCCCTATCAAAATATAATGCAAGAAAAACTTGTGTGAACCCCTGTACATGTTCAGAATTATGCTTGAACCTAATTGAGATTAAATAAAAAAACAAGTTTTTTTAAATGAAAGTAAGGGGCGACATTAAAACTTAAAACGAACAGAAATTACTCCGTATATGAAAGGGGCTTTTCCTCCTCGACACCCCGCTCCTTACGCTAAAGTTTTTTATTGTTTTAAAAAGTAGAGCTGCGAGAAAGAATCAAACTTTAGCGCAAGGAGCGGGGTGTCGAGGAGGAAAAGCCCCTTTCATATACGGAGTAATTTCTGTTCGTTTTAAGTTTTAATGTCGCTCCTTACTTTCATTTAAAAAAAACTTGTTTTTTTATTTATTTTCTGAAAGTTTTTGAATTAATGCATGTCTGATTTTGGCTCTCCATACATAAATTATAAAAATGAAATTTGCATATTAATTTTTTTTTTTTTGGCTAAATGGCTTTCTCTTAGTTTTGATCAGACGATTTTGAGAAATAAGGGGTGGGGAAGGAGGTCTAGTTGCCGTCCAATTTTTCGGTTACTTAAAAAGGCAACTAGATCTTTTATTTTTAACGAACGTTTTTATTAGTAAAAAAATACGTAACTTAAGAATTAACTTACGTAACAAACTTTTATATTCTTATATTTTTGATTATATATATGAGGGGGTTGGTCCCCTCGTTAATACCTCGCTCTTCACACTAAATCTTGTTTTATCCCAATTCTTTAAGAATGACCCCTGAATCAGAAAGGCCATAGAATAAATAGTTGAAATTATTTAAAAAAAATTTAGCATAAAGAGCAAAGTATTTATCTCCTCCTAAATACCTCGCTCTTTATGCTAGAGTATTTTTAGAACCCCTCATATGCGTAATAATCTCTGTTCGTTTTAAGTTTTAATGCTTCTCCTTACTTTCAATTGAAAAAACTTTTTCATGTTTAGATTTTCATTGTTTTTTTTTTTATAGTAATGCTAGAAAGTCCTGCGCCCTTTTCATTGAATTTCTCTTCCCCCATGAAATATTCCTCCAATGAAAGATCCTCCCATATAGCCCCCTCCCCTGAACCCCACATCCAAATCAAAAAAATCCCCCTGATAACGTCGGTACACTTCCCAGTAACCATTACTGTATGTAAACATTGGTCAAAGTTTGTAACTTGCAGCCCCTCCCCCAGGGACTGTGGGGGAGTAAGTCATCCCCAAAGACATAGTTATTATTGTTTTCGACTATGCGGAACAAAATGGCTATCTCAAAATTTTGATCCGTTGACTTTGGGGAAAAAATGAGCGTGGGAGGGGGCCTAGGTGCCCTCCAATTTTTAGGTCACTTAAAAAGGGCACTAGAACTTTTCATTTCCGTTAAAATGAGCCCTTTTGCAAGACTCTAGGACCACTTGGTCGATACGATGACCCCTGGGAAAAAAGAAACAAAAAAAAAAAAAAAAAAAACAAATAAACACGCACCCGTGATTTGTCTTCTGGCAAAAAATACAAAATTCCACATTTTTGTAGATTGGACCTTGAAATTTTTTCTATAGGGTTCTCTGATACGCTGAATGCGATGGTGTAATTTTCGTTAAGATCCTATGACTTTTAGAGGGTGTTACCCCCTATTTTCCAAAATAAGGCAAATTTTCTCAGGCTCGTAACTTTTGATGACAAAGACTAAATTTTATGAAACTTATATATTTAAAATCAGCATAAAAATCCGATTCTTTTGATATATCTTTTAGCATCAAAATTCCGTTTTTTAGAGTTTCGTTTACTATTGAGCCTGGTCGCTCCTTACCACAGTTCGTTACCACGAACTGTTTGAAAAGGTAAAATCTTTTCATCAAAAGCAGGACAAATTATTTTTCTTTATTTATAGAAGTTATGAAAAAACCTTTTAAAAAGAAGGTTCAACCAAACAAACAGCCTTAGAGTCATAGTTACAACACAGTTTTATTTTTAATCTTAATGGGTTTTTCAATTCTTATTGCAGGATAAGTATAAGAGAGCCCTAGCTGAAAGTGAAAACATGCGACGGAGATTAACAAAACAAATTGAAGATGCCAAAATATTTGGGATTCAGAGTTTCTGCAAAGATCTTTTGGAGGTAATTTTGCTCTATTTCTATGCTTGGTAAAATGGTTCTATTCAAAAGTGATTTCAATGCAGTAGAATTATAAAAGTTATTATTATTTTTTTTAATAGGGCTTATGTTAGTAGGGTTAAATAGAGCTTAGAAAACTTTAGAGCTTAGAAGAAAGAGGGAGAAAAAAGGTACAAGAACTATTGTAAATAATGCTTGGTATCTTTGCATCAAATGTATTTGATTTTGCCTACCAAGACATTTGATTGAATATTCTGAACTATTATGGAGTACCTGATAAACTAGTCAAAATGATAAACACAATCTATAAAGGCAGTGAATACTGCCAACATTCAGAAATGGAGACATGCATTTAGTTACAACAATTACTTGCCTTGATAGGGATGTGTCCTATCCCTGTTCCTGTCTATCATTGTACTGGATTATATTCTGCGGCAGTCTTCAGACTTTGGAGTGAAAATTATCAACAGATAGATCTCTGATATGGACTTTGCAAATGTGGTGTTCTTTTTGAAGATATGAAACAGCAAATACAGCTGCAACTCGATGCCAAAAGCGAAAAGGCTTGGTAAAGTAGGACTAGGAGTGAATGTCAGCAGGACTCAGAACATAGCTACATCTGACTCCCTGATGTTGTTAAAATGAAAGCACAAAACAGTTGAGTAGATCAAGAAATTTATATATCTCAGGAATTGGGTTGAACATGATAATAAAATAGTCAATGAAATCAAAAAGATAATCGAACAAGTGACATTGGCTTTTAAATATTTGAAACTGGCCTGGCACAACATTAAATACTCTATGCACTTGAATCTTTGCATCCTGAGTAGCAACATGGTGACATTCCTCCTCTATGCTGGTGAATGCTGGAATTCACATGTCCAAGTAGCAAAACCTGTCCTAGCCTTTGAAAAAATGTGCCTTAGAAGAGTCCTGAACATGTTGCAGCAGGGAAAGGTCACCAGTGTAGAATCTCACCAGTAAACTGGTCAGCCATTGATTACCGATATTCTGAAACGTAGAACGTGTACACACTTTGGCCATGTTTTTCGTATCCAAGAGAATCGACTCCCAAATCCATTGTATGAGTGGTGCCCTGTGGGGAGACGCGAAAGAGGTCAACAAAGGTACACCTTACGACAGCTGTATGACCAGGCCTGAAAAGTGCAGAGCTGTCTCTTTAACCACAGTGGGAGAACGTCACAGCTGCTGCTCAGCTGTGAGATAATTGGTAAGGTCTTGTAGACACCATGTGCGTCATATCTGACTCCAAAGGATCAAACGTCTAAGATAAGTCATTAGCAGGAATATGCCTGTTACCATAAATCTTGCCAATGGAGAATTGCAGGAGAGATTGACATTGCAGGAGAGATTGACATATGATGTGTCCTCTTGTTTAGAATATCCCTAGTAATATGTGCACACAGTTCTGATCCTCTGGTGAAGAGGAAGGGAGCAGAGAATTATGCAGGTGACAGGGAAAGGAGGACAAAATACAAAGCAGTGATCATTCAGGCCACTATTTTTCAATTACTGGTATGGCTGAAGTCATGTTTACCATACTGGAAAAAGGGAGGAAGTTAACCCCAATCGGGGTTGCAGCAGTAGCTACAACGTAGTAAAAGACGATAACGTCCAATGCTAAGAAATGTAATAGCCAATAATTCCTAAAAATAGAGTAAGGTAGAAAAAAATTACATTATTAGAACCGCCTTGTCTAAAAACCCTATACAGGGAACTTACCATTCTTTTGCTTGAACAACAAGGGTTCAAGCAAAAGGGTTCTATAACAAGGGTTCTATTCCTCTGGTAGCCTGACACTGGAATATCGTAGAAAGCTGTTTAATGGCTCATTTTAAATGAAATTGCCACAATTAGTTCCTTTTATAATGAAGAAAGAGGAATTTTAAAATAGAACCAATTTTTCCACTAAAAACTGCATTTTCCCACAACACTGTAGTACCTGTTTATATTATATAATTATTACACTCGATATATTATATTACAGTCGATATATATATTATGCACTATTACATTCGATATAGTTCATTATAAATAGGGACTGCCAGATTCTTTGAAGCCTGTCTCTTACTATTCCAAAGAAGAAAAAGCCATAGGCCTTTTCCTGTTTGTAATTATAAATAGGAATTATGTAAGTTTAATCGGTATCATGGCTGTAAAGATGGCTGAAATCTAGTAAAGAATAAAGTATGGCATATGTTAGAATTAGTTAGCTGCCTGATTTTTTGAAGTTTTCATGGTAAAGAACGAACTCTAAATCATATTTGTAGTAGTTGTTGCAACCTTGGAAGAGGAAAAACAAAGCTACCTGAAATGATATTTGCAACTTTTTTTTATAATAAAGAATGAACTCTAACGTATATTAACATTACATTAAAGAATGAGCTGTAGCTCATAGTTTCTGGGCAGCAGTGCTCGCTAGCAGCCTAGTTAGAGACAATCACGTCCCATAGTAAAAAACTAAACTAGGAGTCAGATCAAAAAATTATAGTAAAGAACGAACTCTTGCTTATACTAACATGTTTAGGCAATTTAACTATACTTAATAATTAAGAACGAATTCTAGCCCATAGCAAAATAAATCATCATATGCTTTATTTAGGCTCAAACTCATGACACTATGATTATGAAACCTATGCTCTACCGACTGAGCCACCGAGGCTTTTACATTATGAAAGATTATTCATTTTGAGACAATATTGAAAAAGAGGGTGAAATTCCATAATTATTTTAAAGAACAAACTATAGAAAATAGTTATATAAACAATAGAGATAGTTCATTATAAATGTGAATTATGTAAGTTTCACCTGTGTCATGATTGCAGAGATAGCTGAAACTTTGTTATAAAGGATCAGAACAGCTTCATAGGCAGCGCAATAGCGATGCCTAAGTAAAAAGCAATGTAGGCACAATTTATTACTTATTTATTCTGTCGTTGTTGTTTTTTTTTTTTTTTTTTTTTTTTTTTTTTTTTTTTTTTTTTTTTTTTTTTTTTTTTTTTTTTTTTTTTTTTTTTTTGGTTTGGACCAGGGCACTTCGTATTTAAGGAGGTGTCGTAGAAACTTCGAAAAGGGCTCACCATTGGAAATTTAAAGGGCTAGTGCCCTTTTTAATAGTTGAAAGCGATTGGAGGGCAACTAACCCCCCTTTGACGCCTACCATTTCCCCAAATACAGCCAATCAAAATTTTGAGATAACCATTTTGTTAAACGCAGTTGAAATGTCTAGAAATTATGTATTTAAGGCTGACAAGCCCCCTACAGCCCTCAGGGCAAGGGTTGTAAGTTATACCCTGGGGGTGTATGAGGTTTGTATAAAAAGGGTGACCGTATAAACGTCAGAGGGAGCTCATAGGATTGCTAATCAGAAGTTTTAGTGCTCTTTTTGAGATTCAGTGTGATGAGAGTGTGGATATCCCCCCCCCCCTCCCACACCTCGTATTATCCCGAAATGCATCTGATAAAATTTTGAGATGGCTATTTGTTGTCATGAAAACTTCAAAAAAGGCTCATTCGATTTGAAATTGAAAGGGCTAGTGCCCTTTTTAATAGTCAAAAGTGATCGAAGGACAACCAACCCCCTCCCACGCCCACCATTTTCCCAAACACATCCAATCAAAATTTTGAGATAACTATTTTGTTTATTGTAATTTAAATTATTATGGTCTTTTTCATTGTTTATGGTCTGGAAATTATGTCTTTCAGGATGGCAACCCCCCTGAGCCCTCATGGCAAGGGTTTTAAGTTATGCCCTGGGGACATATAAGGTATATATAGAAAGGGTGATTGTATAAACTTCGAAGAAAGCTTATTAGATTTGTAATCAGAAGTCTTAGTGCCCTTTTCAAGATCTAGAGTAATCAGAGGGTGGATACCCCCCCCCCCTTACGCCTCGTATTTTCCCGAAATGCATCTGATAGAAATTTTGAGATGCTCATTTGTTGTCGTAGAAACTTTGAAAAGAGCTCATTCGATTGGAAATAGAAAGGGCTAGTGCCCTTTTTAATATTTAAAAGTGATTGGAGGGCAACTAATCCCTCCTCCCCTTCAGTTTGACTGGTAATACTCCATGAATTTGACTTTGAACGAGTAACAGCATAATCCGGGTACCTACGTAAAAGTGTGATGAAATGAATTATAATATTCAAGATTAGTAACTTCCCTGTGTTGCACGATTTGCAAGGAAAGGTGAAGTAGGGAAAAAGTAACTGAATGAAGAAGGGAAAATAGAAAAGGATCAACAGCCCATTTAGGCTCGTTTCTTGTGAGATTCTACCTCTAATTTATCAAAACGCCTAATGTCCCTTAAATATAGATCTAATTATAGCAACCTCATTGTATGGAATGTTCCGTGTGAAAGTCAAAATGAAGCTAAAGTCATTTTTGAAAAAAAATTGTGAGGACGGTCTGCCGATGTCTGAAATACCGGTGTTCTCTATTGTGATGGGAAAGAAGGAGAAAAAATTCTTTAAGGTTAATGCTCGGTCATCTGATGCTAAGGTGGATATATTAAAAAGAGGTTTAAAGGCTGGAAGGCAAGTCTGTAGCTAATCACATTAACATTCACGTTAGTGATGATGCACCTATCTGTTTTTGTGTTGCTCGAAAAAAATTATTTGCAATGAAAGATAAATTGACTGCACTGGGTATATCGTCCTGTGTTTCCAGTTCTGTTCCGCCAGTTATTCTTGCCGAAAGATCAAATGGAGTGAAAGCTGTTTATCAATGTGATCAATTAATTCCTGAATTAAGCCAGCTAACGTGTTTAAGACGATGTTCTAGAATGAAATTATAATTATGTTGTTCGTCCATGCAAATGTTTTTTTCTTTTTTTTTCTCCCTTTGCTTATATTTGCTCCCTTTCCCTTTGTATGTTTGTATATGTTGTTTGTTATGAAGATTAATTTATGGTAAAAAGAAAAGTACATAATTTCTCTTTTTTCCCTTTTAGTGTGAATATGTGGTGTGTTTGTGTCTGTGTATTGTTTAGGTATCCCGTAAATAAATTTGGGAATTATGCTAGTTTACGATTCATTACTTTCTTGGCCGATATTGCAGAGGAAAAGTTCAGCTTGTATTTTTTTTTGTATATTTTCTTACTTTATTTTCTTTTAATTCGCTTATTCTTTGTGAATAAGACTCGGTACAAAACGTTTTAAAGACGTTATTTTCATACACTCGGTTTTAAAGACTCGGTACAAAAAAGGTATATAGATTACAAAATCTTGCTTTTAGCAGGACTTATTACTTTTTATCGAAGCCTGTTTATTTATAAATATTTTCAAAATTGTTTATTAATATGTTTTAAAAGTATGTTCGAATTAGGAAGTGATATTCAGGTACATTTTTCGAGACAGTCCAATATAATTCATCGTCCGCTTGTTATTACCCATAGATCTCAATTTTCTATTCGACATGAATAGAATGAATTGTTTACCTACGACTTTGAGAAACATGGATAATTTGTGTGAATTCAGGCGGAAATCAAAGCTATTTTGTCTTAATATTTATGGTTTTGATAGTTGAGTGGACCTCAGGTGGAGCCAAGATGTTGGTTCTGTTTTAGCTGATACTGGTCAAGTGGTTTTAGTTTCTTTACAATTTAGCGCTTTACTGAAGACAAAATACGTTTGGAATGTTTTCGTCTTTTCACTTTCATAAATATAAATTATCGAAACCTTAACGAAGAAATGTCAGTATATGTCAATTTAACTGACAGTCCACGGCCATTTGTTTTTTTTTTTTCGGTAAAACGCAAATTGTATTCTGGTCTTGAGAAGGCATAAGGGTTATCAGCCCTACTCATGTTAATTTTTGCTCGTTTTGAGTTTGACTTGGGTATTTATTGTGATATTATAATATTGAATATTGTACTTCTCATACCGTACTCATATTATTACAGGGTCTGATTTATTTTCATTTTCATTAGATATTATCTTTTGATTAGCCAGCTTAGCTTTTATTTATCTTAGCTTGGGCAGTCTTCTTTTTTCAGTATTAATATATTTCTTTGCAGAAATCAGCGACCTCAAGGGTTTATTATGCTTTCTCTGAATGACGTTTGATTCATGCCTCTGGCATTTTCTCTATTGATAGATTCAATTGTATTTACTAGTTGGTTAATTTCCCCGCTTGGATCTTTAGGAGGCTGAATACTTGGCAGTGTATTTAAGAGGGCAGCCGTATTTTTGTTTTCGTTTGTGTTTTGCAGTAGATTGAAGGGCTCTTTTGGGTGGCTTTTTTTAGACTGCTAGAGCTTGCGGAGAAGCGACTGAAGCTGAGCCGAAATCATTAGATGTTTTCCATTGAAATTTGTTCCTAGTGTTTAAACTTTGCTTGCTACTGATGATTTCCGTCACTTTTAAACATGTATTTATTGAGCTATCATTGCTGAACAGTCGCGTGGAGGCGCCCAGTTGAATTTCCTCCGCCATTATTTCTTTAATTGATGTAATTCCTTTGCTAAACAATGTGATTTACTAAATTCTTTGGTTAATTTAATAGTTTTGCTCTTGGCAAATTAAATTTTCGAATTAATGTTTACTGGCTGCCTTGAAGGTTTTAGTTCGCTTACTTTGCAAGCTTATGATCCTTGTTGTTTTGTTGTTTTTACTCTTGTTGTTTTTACCTGTAATTATACTAAAATTTATTTCTTTTCTTTCTTTTCTAAGGTAGCTGACATTTTGGCAAAAGCGACTGAGGTAGTCCCAGAAAGTGAACTAGTCAGTAATCTTCCTCTAAAAAACCTCTATCAAGGATTAAAAATGACTGAAAAACAACTACAAGCTGTAAGTTGCAAATTCTTGAAAATTTCCAGTATATTTTGATTTTGTATTGGATTCTTCTCTGTGCTTTAAGGAACAGTTATTGATAAGCCATGTCTTGCAAGGCAAGAAAGGCCCAAGTACTAGAATCACCAGACAGAAGCTTTTTTTCTCTTCTTTTTTTTTAATGGCTCTGTTCAATTTCTCTTTCCACTGCTAATGTAAGAAATAAAATAAAAATGATGTAAAATATTATTTAAGAAACCTCTCCATTGAAAAATATATCTTGCCTTGAAAATCAAAATGGCTGTAGCAAGTTTCTCTTTCCACTGCCGACGTCGATTCGCTTTCCATTTTTTTTGCCAAATGTCAAATGTAATTTCAGCTTTTCTGCTGAGTGTGAGAATTGATGTCAACTATCCAAATCACAAAGGGTGTCCTTTAGTTTAATTCCACCTCAATCTTCATTAAAAATAGCTTGCTGTGAAGCTAAATCATTTTTTATGGCTTGAATATGTCTTTAACAAACACATTCAAATTTGAATCCTCAGATTGAAATCTCAAGAATCCTCAGATTTCAAAATTCAATGTCTTTTAAAACTAGAATCTATAAGTTTGAAGTGGTATCTTGGAATAACTAAACATAAATGTGTTATAAATTGTAATTTCCAGTCATTTTGAGCTTCAAGCTCAAGCTCAAATGGTCTCAGACCAATTGCCCCAGAGCATATAATTGGCATTGATTAATTTTTTAATAATTTAATCTATTTTAAGTGTTTGACATTCAATAACTTGGGACACTACTTAAATGATCCATAATAGTAGCTAAATGTAAGCATTCAGGGTTCTAAATAATGATGAACCAATTGAAGTGTAATAGGTCCACATGTGCAAGATTGGACTGGGAGGGGGGAATCTAGACCATATGGCCTTCTTTTGCGATTCCCAATTACCCTGACTTAAAATCTTTGCATGATTCTGACTTCAATAAGGGCATAGTTTTAATAAGATGTGAATCTGTGCATAGGTTTAGATCGAGCATACTTTAAGATACAATTAGAGATGAAGAAGTTGCCATTCCAATGATATAGAATCCCCCAAACACCAAAGTATTGCGGTTTTGGCTTGTTGGACGGTTAGTTAAATCTTTGGGGGTACTAAGCATATTCCAAAAAATACAAAATTAATCTTTTGCATTAAGAGCCATGCAAATTTTCCCGAAGGAAGTTTCTTGATCATTAACCAAAGAACTTTTATCCCACTTAAGAATCCCAAGGGTTATTATAAAATACTTACTGATATGAAGGAGGGACGGAATCTGAGGCCTGAAAATGTGTTTCTGACCAATATGACCGGATCCATCCGGGGAGATTGCTTGACTAAACCTGGGGCAATTTTACCACTTACCCTTCCCGAGAATACAAGTTCCCATCTTTAATGTTAAGAGCGATGCCAATTTTATTCACAAGTATTTCGAGTGACATCTTGAATTTTCTGCAAGGCAAAAGTGATGTTCAGTTTCAAGAGTGGGCTGCAGTCTGTCTTTTGTTGAGGTTAATTTATGTCTGTTCAAGTTAACATTGCTCCTATTCTCATTTGGAAAAGTTCTTTTTTTTGTTTAATAACGGCTTTGAACATGCTTGACCAGCTTTTGCCTTTTAAGGGTGCTGTAATATCTTTGATATGCATCCAAGACGGTACCATGTCTTGGCGGTACCATGTGCCGCCAAGGTACCAAAGGCGGTACCATGTGCTCATCGTAGAGTTGAGACAACCATCCAACATGCATGTTTTAACCAATTGCCGTGCTTTATTTTTGATGTCTAAAGTTAAGGTGATTTTTTTCCTCTTCATTGTTTCTTGTATCACGGTCTTCGTGAATCACTAACGAATAATTTTTTCTAGATCTGTTTTTACAGATCAGAATTCGTTAGTAGATCGCTGTATTTTCATGATGTAACTACTAATTGTTGCAACATTCGTCGGTACTTGTCAACTTTTTCTGCTCCGGTATGCTTAGATGAAGAGGATCTATATATTTTAAGCCGGCATTTTTAAAGTTTAATTGTCTTCTTTTTTGCATCATCCATAAAACTTTTCCAGCAAATGATACGAGTACAAATGAAATTGCAATGATTTATCGTCCAAAATAATAGATCTGTAATTGAACTGAGAACGTAAAATTGTTTGCAAGCATTCAGACGTGCGATTAATTGTTCGTATCAGTGGTTTGAATCTTCAAAAAGTGTTCTTTTGGCCTAAATCGGCTGCTTTTGTTAGGAAGTCGTTTAGGTCAATTTTCTATGCAGCTGTGTACCCATCGAGGGACATGAAACGCGTGTAAGTCGTAATTCACACAATTTTACCCATAAATCGTATGTAATTCATCCACCTTTCAGAGAAACGGAAATGCAAAACAAACTAGAATTTACGCATAAAACAGCAATCTTATTACGCTAAGTAATGTGCGATGTTGTAAGCTAAAATGAAAACAAATTAGCATGTATGCAAACGAGATGTATGCCTTCATCGTCAATCTCCCCTTCTTTACAGTAAAGTTTAACTTGAGGCTTGCTAAGAAAAAGAAACAACTTCTTAGAACACAATAAACAGAATCAGTTGGTGTTTACTTTATTTATTTGCTTTCCATTTCATTTGTCCCTCATCCATAGTACTTGAAAAAAAGGAAGGAAAATAAGTCTGTATGTTAAAGCTAGTAAAGTAAAAGTTACACTTTGTAATAAAGAAAAGTGGCTGAGAGTTATTTAAGCCCCTATTGTTAATAAAATAATTTCCGTTTATTGCACAGATTCTTCTTCAGATTTTGTACATTCCTTCATCGTGCTTAATTTTGTCATTTGAAAAAGGGGTAGGATATACTAACATAGAATTTACGTCTTTTTTTCTAAACTTGTAAATTTTTGTCTTTTTAGGTTTTCAGAAGAAACGGACTCACACAAATCAATCCCGTAGGAGAAATGTTTGACCCGAATCAGCACGAGGCACTGTTTCAACAGCCTAATACTGGGAAAAAATCAGGAACTGTTGTTGTAGTTTCCAAAATTGGATACAAACTAAAGGATAGGACTGTCCGACCTGCTTGTGTAGGTGTTGCACAATAAGAGAGTTTTTTATTGTTAGCGTTACTTTTATAATTAAAACAAAAAGTTTTTCCAGTGTAGTTAAAAGCACATAGAGCAGTGATCTCTCACCTTTTCTTAATAGCGACTCTTTTTAAATTTTTGAAGGGGTGCTCGCGATCCTTCGATCTTATCCGCAATATTTGATAAATGAAGTAAAAATAAATGGTTGGTAATATATTGCTGAATGAGCTAGCATTTATCCAGCAAACGCTTTAGCTTGAGGTTTTGTCAAGGCCAATCTTGTGTCATCTTGAACATCTAGCTTATTTCTGGCGTTTGTCTTGGTCTGCAGAAGAGTTGAAAATCCAACTTTGCAGCGTAAATAGAGATACATAGCTTCTATATTCGAAAAGAAAGCAAGAAAACTCTAGAATACAAATGTCACATTTTGTATCAAAATTCAAATACACTGGATGACAGGATGATCGAGATTTGACTGGATTATTCATTTTGATTTCCGTTCATTTTTAGGATTCACAGCAGTATCTGTTATCTTTCTGTTTGATGTGATCATTCATCGTAATGTTTATTCAAATGGTTTTCATTTATTCTCTGATGGTAATTCACTTTCGTTTTAAATTTCAATTATTATAGGACTTAATTTTCGCTCGTCATAGATCGGCCCTGCGGCATAGAATTTTAAATTTTTAAATAAATTTTTAAGTACTTTAAATTTTTTTTAAGTACTTTAAATTTTTTGGTACTTTAGAAATTTTTTACTTAAGTAGAGTACAAGTACTCCAATTTTTACTTAAGTGTTTCCCAACACTGTTCGGAACATACTAGGTAAATACTTCATAATTGATTAGATACGTTGCAGTTTTTTGAAAGTCCTACAAAGAATTATGGTTTGTAGAATTTTATGGTTTAAACTGAGGCCCCCAGCTCCTTAGCTGTCCAGCCATCCCCCGTTCCCTGCTTTGTCCAAATTGATATGTTGTACCTCTTTTGACACATGATCGTTCAGGGATTTTTTTTTAGAAAGGTCCTAAGCAATTAATCATTGAGGCCCATAGAATCACATTTCGACTGTCCTAAATCAATGCATAAACAATTATTTCGTAAATGATGTTAGATTTCTACCAAAGAAGGTAGTTAAGGTTTAACATTAATTTTCACCACAGCTGGTATTAATGATTACTTTTCTGTAGGTGGAGCTAATATTACACTACAGAAGTCTAATATCAGGCCAAATGAAACACATTTTCCCTAAACATTGTTTGATTTCGACCTAAATTGGTAGTTGAGAATTTCCAAGTTTATTGCACACGAATCTGGTTTCTCTATTGCAATAGAGAAGCTAATGATAATCGTACCCCTTCTATAACTACTTCTCCCACTAAAACTGCTGCAATATTTCTAATGTTTACTAACATCTAAGAATGTTATTGATGAAGATTACTAGCCATTATTATTACTATTAAGAGGAATTTCCTCCATTTTCATTTAATGCTATTTTCCTATCTTAAACAATGCTCAATATCTTTCTCAGGACTTTGTATTTTTTTTAATGATAAATTCCATGCTTTTACTCCTAAACATGGCCAAAAATATGTATGAAGTATTTCTTCCAAAAAATATCATCGGTAATTAAATAAAAAATAAACCATCACGCCTTCTAATTTCTAAAAGACCCTATTTCAAGATGAGAAATCGATGAAAATATAAATTAAACGAACGAACCGGATTTTATTTATGTCATCTGATTCTTCAAAAACTTGCGTTTTATTTATTTTTTTTTCAAAACAGCCACTGTTGACGCCACAAACTTTATTTTTATGGCACTTGGTATTTACCATGTGACATATAGCGATCGCAATTTCTGTCGGTCCTGGTTTTGCTAGTTCAGGCAATTAACACCCAGACCCAAAGCGAAAAATACCCCTGAAAACGTCTGTACACTTCATAATAACCATTACTGTATGTAAACAATTGTCAAAGTTTGTAACTTGCAGCCCCTCCCCCGGGGACTGTGGGGGATGAAGTCGTCCTCAAATACATAGTTGTTAGGTTTTCGACTAAGCTGAACAAAATGGCTATCTCAAAATTTTGATCCGGTGACTTTGGGTAAAAAATGATCGTGGGAGGGGGTCTAGGTGCCCTCCAATTATTTTGGTCACTTAAAATGGGCACTAGAAATTTTAATTTTCGATAGAATGAGCCCACTCGCGACATTCTAGGACCACTGGGTCGATACTATCACCCCTGGGAAAAAAAATAAACACGCATCCGTGATCTGCCTTCTGGAAAAAAAAATACAAAACTCCACATTTGATGTAACTATTGGTATCAAAATTATGTTTTTTAGAGTTTCAGTTACTATTGAGCCGGGTCGATCCTTACTACAGTTCGTTACCACGAACAGTTTGAAAAGCATTTAGTCCATCCTTTCGCAATAGCTTCTTGAACATTTATATATGTAAATCTTTTCTTTTTTCGCTGGTAAATCTGTCCTAAATATATAGGAAAATGCCCAAGATCTTTTGATGACAGAAAAGGCGGGGCTGTTCCTAGAAAACTTCTTCCCCGGAACTGTTCCAAGTCAACAGGAATGAGTTCTACCGTCTCGACGATAAATGTTCGAGAAAAAAAAATTTAAGAACAAGTTTTTATTTTGACAATATTAGCATCACAAAAAACTAAATTTGAACGAACTACATTCATCTAAATGGAACGGCATCGTTACATCTGGGCAGTGTTGTCAATGGAATATCTATTCAAGTTCTAACCAATTGCTTGATTCTGTTTTGGCATCCTCCTAGAAGAGAAACATTTGTAGAGTTAACATTAGGTAACACAAGAAACTTTAAACGGCTCTTTTTTCCATGTATGGATCAAGTTGCCATGGCCATTTTTATGTGACTTCCCCGATTATCTAATTTATAATGATTATCTATTTTCTTCCTGAGACCATTTTCCCGCGAAATTTTATAATTTTTTTTAGGAAACTCTAGCCGACTCTATTAATTTTTCTTTTAAAAAACTCTTTTAGGAAGGCAAAAAACGGAGCAAATGTACCCTGATAGCCCCCTCCCCCTATATACAATTTGTCTCTATATTTGTAATTTATTTGCAATTTGTCTATTAATTTGTATTAAAGTTTTAAATTTTACCCAGTTCAACAGTAAAGTGAGTTTTTTCGATTATGTTTTGATACCCGACAATGAGCATAAATAAAATATTCTTGTAATAACAGAGTTTTGAATCACAAAATAAATAGCCAAACCTTAAAAATACTAAACCATAAAATGCATCACCGTATTTTCATATATTACCAAAATCATACCGTAACTATAAATTAGATCACCATATTTTCATATATTCCAATCTTGGAACTAGGCCCATTGTTGTGACTTGCACCTAACCTGACCTCTATGGATAGGGAGAAGGGTGAACTCGACACAGTGGCGAAAAAGGGATTTGTTAAGGAAGTTTTACCTACGTCCCCCAAGTATTCCAGCATGCATTGTATGACATTATGCATACAATTTTTGTTACAGAAAAAATTAACATTTGTTTAGCAACTCAGGAGCATTTTATGCTCAACTTGCATATCATGCATATCACGTTAGTAACTTGCATATCATGTACGTGATATCGATGGTTAATGTATAGTTACAAAATAAGTTTCTGCTGATGGTAGTTACTGGCTATAATTGTTTTTGAATATTCGTCTTGCTATGAATTTATATAATGAATTTTATTTGACTGATTATGAATACATTTCATAACTCTTATTAAACTCTGATCAAATACTTACGAGTGAGCTTTCCATTTCAATAAGCGCACCAAGGGGTATGGTAACATCATCACTCTTTCCGAAATCGTCAATTTCCTCTGCAACTTTTACTAGAGCATCAGGGGCAGAGTCGACAAGCGATACTTTGTCGATTGTGTCGTCCACTGTAGTTCCTACAAAAACGGCGGGAATTTCAAAGCCTCCTGTGCTGCTGAGGTGTGGTTCTAAGGCTTTCAGGTGAGACTTGGTCATTTGAATTGCTCTAGAGCCATCAGAGGTAACAAATTTGGCATCAATGCTTACGGTGCCTTTTCCATCGTTTTCTACTTTTCCTATCATGGTGCCTGCTTGAGTTTGCAGTGGAATCTTAAATTTTCTTCCGTCAATCTGAGTCCTGTAAGTAAAATTTATGATAAATAGCCAAATTGTGTTTTTGCCTTTGTTCTTCTTACTTCTACTGATTGTCTACAAATATAAATTGCAACATGTATACATTATTATTAATAAAGTTTGTTGTAATTGCAATAGCTAAAATTGAATATTAAATAAATGAATATTAGAACAATAGCCAAAATTGATAGTCGGTATTATCTAATCAAAACCAGAGACGGAATTTCGGCTTTTGAAGGGAACGTTTGATGTCTATAGGGGAGAAAGAAGAATGATCATAATCTATTTTGGTCAAGACATCTTTTAAGGAGGGGAGAACGTGCTGGGGAGCTGGTAAGTAGAAATTAAGCACCAGTGTAGCTGTATCTTCAGCAGTCCATGCTTGTTACGACCTCCGTAAATCTCTAAGTGGCCATAATCACATTGGTAACTGGTAACACAATCAAATTGGTAACACAATCAAACTTGGTGGCAAGGCTAAATTGTCTTTCTAGGGTCTATACCTTACCCAACATTTGTAAGGAGGGGGGCCTATCGTCGTGATTAACCTCACCTCTGTTGCAATTAAATGCACCAATTGCAATTAACCTCACCTCTGTGGATAGGGAGAAGGGCGAACTCGATGTGATGGCAAAAAAGGTATTTATTAAGGGAGGTTTACCTTAGTTTTCCAGTATGCACAATATATGACATTATGCATACAATTAATTTAACACTTATCCAAACATTGTTAGTTTTGGGATGAGTTAGGAATTACTAAAAGAATTAATTAGTTAATTACTGCAAAAGAGCAAATATTTAAAGCAGCTATTGGTTCCATTTTTTTTCAACATGTTTTAAGGCATGTTTTGATGAGTGTATCTAAGCTGAACTTGACACAGTGAGATACTTTTATGTATAGAAGCTGCGAAGTAGTGCCTTGTATATAGTATATATACAAGGTATATAATATGTATATAGGTAGTTCTGCAAGGTAGTGTGCTTGCATAAGCTTCTATCGAAAACAACTAGAACAAAATAGCTAAACAGCTATTATTTTAAGCTATTCAATTTTTCACCATATCTCATGGGCCCCTGCTTCTTATATAACATTAAATACAAATATTAATTACTTTCATAAATTACTTATTATATTACTTAACATAATATATTAAAATATAAATATATTAAAATAAACTAGATATTTTAATATTTTAAAATTTATAGATGATTAGACTAAAACTAATTAGAATTTTCATTTGCGCCTCATTACGCCTAGTGCAACATTGAAATGAAGGAAACTGCATTTCAAATCAAGTTACTCAAATATCAGTTTTAACTAGACTATAGTTATTCTTTCATATCTCACAGAAATCACATTCGTACATGGAAGTTGCAAGGTCTGCCATTCCTGGTATGTTTGCAAGTAATCTGATATGTTTTGTAGTAATCTGGGTGAATTCACTAAACACTCAGAATAAAATTTCTTTCAGCTCTCTAGTTCAAGATTATATATTTAAATTGTAAAAGAGTTCAATAGAAGTTATAATAACAGCTATTCTGTTTCTGTCGGATGATTTAAGTAATCGTACTTTCAGTTACTTACATATCATTCTTAACTATCGCCATATCTTTCATGGGGTCTAGGATTCCTCCACTTAGTAATCTCAAAGCTGTGCCAAGAAGTTTTGTGAGCGTACCAACAACGCCCCCTAAGATTCGTGACTCTTCTGAATCTAGGTGCTCGGTATCTTGTTTTGTTCCAGTTAGCTTTGAGAGATCAAGCATTTTTAATGCCTCGCCAAGAATTTTTGTAATTTGGCCAACTAAACCACTTCCCAAGAGTCCTGCTAGGTCGTTATCTGGCTGACCAGCGTAAAAAATCTTTATATTTTCAGGATTGATTGAGCCTTTTCCGTCATTTGCTACTTCTAACATAACAGTACCCATCTCAGTGTTCAGTGGAATCTGATACTTTCCTCCATGTTTCTGAATCCTGCAAGTAAAATTTACCTTTAAAATTATTCGTGCATTTTATTATCCGTGACTTGTAACGCCAGAAGAGGAAGCAGGGTAATACTGCACTGAGATTTTCACACCAAAATTTTCAGTAAGGAGTGACCCAGCTCAGTAGTAACCGTGTCGATACTTTTGACATTAGTTTCGTCATACTTATAGTTTCGTCAAGTTTATTCCTACCATTCAAAAGTTACGAGCCTGAGAAAATTTCCCTTATTTTCAAAAAAAGGAGAAACATCCCTTAAAAGGCATAGGATCTTAATGAAAATCACACCATCAGATTCAGCGTAGAGAACCCTACTGTAGAATTTTCAAGCTCCTATCTACAAAAACGTAGAATTTCGCATTTTTTGCCAGAAGGCAGATCACGATGCTTTTTGCCATCGACCCAGTGAACCTAGAATCTTACGAGGGCTCATTAGAATGGAAATTAGAAGTTCTATTACCCTTTTTAAGTGACCAAATAAATTGGAGGGCATCTAGGCCCCCTCCCACACTCATTTTTTCCCAAAGTCAATGGATCAAAATTCTGAGATAGCCATTTTGTTCAATATAGTCGAAAAACATAATAACTGTCTTTGGGGCCCCCTCCCATGCTCATTTTTTTCCAACAGTCATCGGATCAAAATTTTAAGATAGCCATTTTGTTCAACATAGTTGAAATTTAGAAATTAAATAAAAAAAGCTTTTTCAACTGAAAATAAGGACTTAAAAACTAGACTTAAAACGAACAGGAATTATTACGGATGCTAGGGGGTTCGTCCCCCCGTCAATGCCTCGCTCTTGACGCTAAAGTATTTTTAGTAGTTTCAAAAGAGCTATTTATTCTAATTAAACGGCCTTTGTGATTCAGGGGTCAAAATTATGACATAAATTATTCGTATAATAAAACATAAATTATTACGTATCTATTATCATTCATTTCAGTCATTTGTAAATTGCTCTACTTGTTGACTTTCATTTTCGTAAAAATATTTCGACCTCTTGGTTCCGCAAATATTAAAATTGGTTCCGCAAATAATTAAAATCGCTAATTTAAGTTACGTGGGAGAATCTTTCCATGGAGAAAATCCCCATGGGGCTGCTGGATTTCCCAGCATTATTTAAAAATTGCAATTAAATAAAAAATGAAGTTTTTTCAACTGAAAGTAAGAAGCAACATTAAACTTAAAACGAACAGAAAATATTACGTATGAGATGGGTTGCCTCTACTTAATTTAATTTAATTTTAATTTTTTAGCTTTTAAAAAAAGGTTACTATTCTAATTAAACAGCCTTTGCGCTTCAAGAGTCGTTCTTAAACAATTCAAACTATAGTGTAAAGAGTGAGACATTGACGAGGGGGCAAACCTCATATACGTAATAAAAATATACGTAGTTAATATATAAGTTGATTATACAAGTTGATTTGTAAGTATATATATTACTAATGAAAAATGTTCGTAAATAAAATTAACTATTATAATTAATAGCTATTATAAGGTTATTATTAAATTAAGTTGTTAAATTAAGGTTATTATTAGTTAAAACAGTAAAATTAATATGCAAATTCCGTTTGAATTAATCATGTACGGTTAGCCAAATTCAAAGCCTTCATTAAGTCAAAAAGTTCAGAAATTAATTTTTTTTTTTAACTGATAGTAAGGAGCGACATAAAACTAAGAGAAATATTCTGTGTATTAAAGGGGCTGTCCCTCCTCTATTCTAAAGTCTTTACTCTTTACGCTTTTAAAAAGTAAAAATGAGACAAAAGTCAAACTTTAGCATAAAAAGTAGGGCGTTGAGGAGGGGAGAGGAGGAGGGGAGAGGAGGAGGGGAGAATAATTTCTGTTCTTTTTTTAAGTTTTTAATGTCGCTCCTTATTAACATGGTTATTCTAAGGTTATTATAAGTAGAAAAAAAGAATTAACATGCAAATTTAGTTTTAGTTATTCATGTTCAGTGATTCAATCTTTGCGCCAAAGTCTTTATTGTTTTACAACGTAGAGCTGTAAGGAAGAGTCAAACTTTAGCGTAAATTGCGGGGTGTTGAGGGGACAGCCCCTTTCATATACCGAATAATTTCTGTTAGTTTTAAGTTTTAATGTCGCTCCTTACTTTCAGCTGAAGAAAACTTAGTTTTTTTTATCTAATATGAACTTGAATTTCTTCAAGTATTCAAATTGAATTCAAGTATAATATGAACTTGAATTTCTTGAGTTTTTTTTTTTTTGTTTTTGTTTTTATGAACTAGAATCTCTTTTTTTTGTTTACGTTTACTAGAATTCTTTTTTGTTTACGTTTCGTTTTTACCATAGTTTTTTTTTATCTTAATAGTAAGACGATTTTTTTAGGCTCTTATAAGTCCTTGCACATATAGAAACAAAGTAAACTTTAAATTATGTTGCTTACATATCATTCTTAACTATCACCATGTCTTTCATTGGGTCTCGCGTTCCTCCACTTAGTAATTTCAAAGCTGAGCCAAGAAGTTTCGTGAGCGTGCCAAGAACACCACCTAATATGCGTGATTCTTCTGAGTCCTGCTGATCAGTATCTTGTTTTGGTCCAGTAAGCTTTGACATATCAAGCATTTTCAATGCCTCTCCAAGAATTTTTGTAATTTGGTTAATTAAACCACTTCCTAGGAGTCCTGCTAGGTCGTTATCTGGCTGACCAGCGTAGAAAATTTTTATATTTTCAGGGTTGATGGAACCTTTCCCGTCATTTGCTACTTCTAACATGACAGTACCCATCTCAGTGTTCAGTGGAATCTGATACTTTCCTCCGTGTTTTTGAATCCTGCAAGTAAAATTGTTCGTGCATTTTATCATCAGTGACATCACAAGAGGAAGCACAGTAATACCGTGCTGAGATAACAGCAAAATTTTCGTTTCAATTGCTCATATTTAGTGTTAATGTTCAAAATTTTATGTTAGCAGATGCGGTGGACAAAATTCACATTATCGGGTCACCCGTGGGACAAAATTTTATCAGGCATATATTTTACTCTACGTTTTTTTATCCTGCAAGTAAGATTCACATTAAAATTACTCTCGTATTTTATCAGTCATGAATCATTACATTATAATAGGGAGCAGAGTGTAAAATCGAACTGCATTGCTCCCGAATTTTCGTCTCCTCTGCCCTGAAATCTAGCGCTAAAATTCTATATTAGGTTGTGCGGATACCGAGATCCCAATTATTTTAATGTTTTATGAATGCAATCTTTCACATGCAGTCACAGAAAAATTAAAAGACAGATTAAATATTCTCAGCCAAGGGAGCAATTAGGAATTTCTAAAAAGATTTAGATCAGCTATTTTGTAGCTTCGAATGTTTCTAAAGAACATGAACGTCAAGCTTTAATACTTGTAAGCTTTAATACTTAAGCTTTAATAACAATTGTTATAATTCAAAAAAAAAATTCTAACTATAGCGTTAATAAGGGAGCAGGAATTAATTTGGCAGGAATTAAATTTGACAGCAAGCCCTTGCTTAACAAGGAGTTTGGATCCTTACTAACTTTTGTATTTAATGAAGAATAAGACCTTGAATTGTTTGATTTGAACTTGATTACATATGAATTAGTTAAATAATCTATGATTTATATTTTGTTAAGAATAAACATGATTTTTTTTATGATTCACGCAATCCTCTTGCTACAGATACAGGTCTACACATACATACTTCGGTACAGATAAATAACCACAGATAACACACATATAACTAAATACAGAATATATACAGAATAAGAATATAAGAGTAACAGATACAGATACAGACAGCAGACAAAAAAAAAAAAAAAAATTATGTTTATATGCACATACTTTTAGCACATACTTTTTCGCAGAAATGTTGTATACATGGCGGTGGGTTCTAGATTACCATTTACTCTGAATGAAAATAGGAATTCAAATATAAATAGAAAAAAATAGGAAGTTTTCGTGTCTCCGCTAGACATTTTCTTTCCCGAGAATAGCCTTCGCCAATTTTTCAATGGATTAGTTGAAACACTTCATCCGTGTGTAATTTTTTTGTGTATTTTTTTTTTTTAATCCGATTGGTGGTTTGAATGCTAGGGAAGGAGCTGTTTGGGAAACAAGTAATAATTATAGTTGTAAATATAAATACACTAAAATATATATTGCCGATTCTCTTCGGGGAACACTCGTGTTTTATTATTTATCAAATGTTCTTTAAATGTTCAGTTTATTATTTATTAAATATACCGATTCGAAAAAAAACAAAATCATGTCTTTCCTTTTTGGTATGTAAATAATGTATACCGAATGACTTTCCCACTTTCCGCTTTTTAAATATTGTTTAGAAGTGATATTCTAAAAACAATGTAAGTAAAAACGGTTAGATGTCAAAGAATGCAATCAATGATTACCGTAACTATTTTCTGCCGTGATTATTTTTCTTCTATCTTTCTTAAGTTTTTTTTTCAACACGTCTTACACGTTTTACGTGTCACGTGCTGCGGTGAGTTGTTACTAGCAGTACTTGCTATTACCGATAGTTTTTTTGTGATAGTATAGAAAAGATCTCTTCATATTGAACATCAGTGAACATCAGGTCTCTTAGTGAACATTAGATTTCAAATAATTTTGGAAAAATTAAAAGCAATACGAAGGGATGTAAATTAGCTAAATACGAGAGGAATTACCAAGATTAAATGAGATTAAAGATGAAGAAATGAACATGCTTTATCATGTGTTTTTTATTTCAAAGCGTATTTTTGCCATTGTATTGTTTTTTATCAAAGTGTTTTTATTTCAGTGTATTCAGAGCTCATAATTATATAGAGCTCACATTTATTTCAGTATATTTCGTGTTGGTGATACGTATGTATCACCATCACCTCCAGAGCTCTTAAAAAATTAATCAGTCAGATCAACTTCAAATGAAGTTACTCACACATCATTCTTAATTATAGTCATATCTTTCACAGGGTCTCGAATTCCTCCACTTAGTAATCTCAAAGCTCTGTCAAGAACTTGCTTGAGCGTACCAGCAACACCACCTAATATGCGTGATATTATGCGTAAGTCTGACTGATCAATATCCTGTGTAGCCCCGGTTAGTTTAGAGAGATCAAGTATTTTTAGTGCTTTACCAATAATCTTCATGGTCTGGCCAATTAGGCCACTTCTTAACAGTCCTGCTAGATCGTTATCTGGCTGATCTGCGTAGGAAATTTTTATATTGTCAGGGCTGATAGAGCCCTTCCTGTCATTTTTTACTTCTAACATTACCGTACCCATCCCAGTGTTTAACGGGATTCGATATTTTCCACCATGGTTTTGTATCCTAAAATAGAAATGTGTTTGTTATGATTGATATTTGCACATATTGGTCTACAAAAAAAAACAAAACAAAATATAATTCTAACTATTGAAATATTTTAAACTCAATAGCCGCTTAGTAACAATCAAAAATCTATGCTAAATAAACATAAACTTACATATCATTCTTTACTATGTCCATATCTTTTGTTGGTTCTCCTTTTACTCCAGGTAGCTTTTGAACATCAATCACTTTCAGAGCTTCAGCAAGAATTTTCATAAGTTCAGAAGCTACACCACCACCCAAGACACTGGCGGGATCAAGGTCTGGCTGATCAGCATAGAAGAGTGTCGGCCTGGAAAATAAGCACCACCGAAGACAAATCCTAAAAGAAATGGTCCACTCAGTCTTTTGATTGAAATAGTCAAACACCCCGGAGGTGTTTGAGAGAAGGTGATTTTCTTTTTTCTTTTTTTCCTTTATTATTATTTTAATTAGTGTAGGATGCTTCTAGGAACATTCTAGGAACAGGAACATAGGTAGTTTTTTTTATTATTATTTTTAATTTAGGATTTCTTTAGGAATCTTTATGTAGTTAATCGCTACGTGAATATTTCTTATCAATGAGTACTCATTGATGTAAACGGATGAAAATTCAGTTTTTTTGTAAAAAAAACATGATATAAACGTGCCGAGTAGCCACTTCTGATGCAGTATCAGCCGATGTGCCGAGTATTTCGGCTGTAAAAAAAAATCTAAAAAATGTAGCACATTTGGATATATTTTATTTTGGACATATTTTATAGCGCATTTATTGCACATATTGGTCTACAAAAAAAATAACAAAATATAATTCTAACTATTAAAATATTTTAAACTCAATAGCCACTTAGTAACAATCAAAAATCTATGCTAAATAAACATAAACTTACATATCATTCTTTACTATGTCCATATCTTTTGTTGGTTCTTTTGCTGAGTGTACCATAACACAGCTTCGATTCACTGGCTAAGATTATACGGTAATTTTTACCTTGTCCCTAGCTTTTAATTTGGCCATCTCCCATAAAATCATCAAATGTACTGGGATGCAAAAACAAACCCTTACGTTCTAGTTTTTCATTATTTTAAAAGTAGGGTTGTGACGAAGTCACAAGGGTATAGCGTAAATACAGAACTCTAGTGTAAAGAGGGAGGTGTTTGAGGAGAGGACAGGCCCTTTCATATAAAGAATAATTTCTGTCGTTCCTGGTTACCCTGTTCTCTTTCAGGGTTACCCTACATATCATAATCAGGTTATCTTAAGCAATATCCTACTAAAATACTACCTTTGTATCAAATGAAAATGAGACCACACTACGAACTGACTAAATAATTAATGCTAAAATGCTAAAATGAAGATCTACTTCATAATAAAAAACTACTAAAATGACTAAAATGACATATTTAAAGGACGATTTTACAAGACAAGCCCTTCCACACAATCCCTTCCAATTCATAAATTTTAAACAAATTATGATTTTTTCCCTCCTGTACCCACCACAGGTTTTCCATACCTGAAAATCCGAATTTTATGTTTGATATTACAACCCTTTTCGCCTGAAAGTTCAGAAATTATCCTTCTGCTGTACATCTTCATACTTTTAGCTTAATCTTTTACTGAATTTTCATCCACATGAATTTCTATTTTAATTTCGTACCTATATCTACCAAAAATTTTACAATTGCATATATATTTTCATCAAAATTTTCTAATTTATCCTGGTTAATTAAGATAGATATTGCTGTATTCCATTTAAGTTTTCATTTAACCATTTCAAACAAGCACTGTCCTTGGTACTTTTAGTTTAATTTGTCATTTAATTTAATTTGTCATTTAATTGTGTCATTTAATTTGGGGTGTTGAGATATTGGGATGTTTAGACGAACATATACTCTCTATAGATCCCTTCTAAAAGATAAATCTGAACTTCTTTTGTTTGGCAAGAAGGCGCTGTAAATTTGAGATGTGAAGTGAATTTCAGCACAATTTATTCTCTGTGTATTTGGGTTTATTTTTTCGAGTTGTAAAATAATGATTACCTTCTGCCGTTCAGTCGGACACATGCAACTCCGCAGGGCCTTAAAGCTCTCGGTTCAGGAGACTCTACTTCGATTCCCATTGGGAAATCAAAAATAGGCATCATTGGGTGGAAGAGATCCATCGGCGGTTGATCAATCAGCATGGACTGTATCATCTTGCCACAACGCTCACCATTAGTACAAGCTACAACAAAGAAATTTTGTTGAACAACATGTCATGTTAACACAATAGCACGGTTACAGATCCAGTTCTAACTAGCTTGCTGGATAAAAATCCATACATAAGCCCAATATCAAAATATGTCGAGCACATGGTTCAAATGATGAATGTGTCACCTTCATCATTGAATGATGGTTGATCATCAGGTTCAATGAGTTCAACCTGAATGAAAGTGCCTAAGCAGGGTCCTTGGATCTGTGTTCACTCTATAAGCCCTCTCCACTTCTTATAGAGGGGAGAAGATCCCCTCTAAACCCCGGTTCTTACAAAGGTATATAAATGAACGTCTTGAATCACAGTTGACACACAATACCGTTGAGCTATGTCAACGATATTATGCAAAAAGATATTCGTTAGAAAAATGCGTGGGAGGGCTTATTTGGTAACATATTGGTCCTTAGATAAAATTGAATAGAAATTTTACCAAATAATTTTAATCAAAATCCAGCATGAAAGCACCGTATTGGAAATTCTAATTCCGTATTGGAAAAGTCTAATAAGGAATTTGGAGATTTTTAAATTTTAGATTAAAGTGTTTAGAGAAATTCTTGAGCCCATTTCCTCCAAGATCCTTCTTGGACACAGGCGCACGAAAATTTTTATCACCCAACCCAAATGCAAGGATCCCCCTTTTATCTAACAAAGTCGGTATCTAAGCTTTTCTGAGCTTGGCTACAAGTCTGAGGCTAATGTGTCCGTGTTTTTGACATGAATGTCAATTCTCAAAATTAATTCCGCAATAATTTGTTGTCCATGAAACCTAGAACTAGAATCAGGTAAAAAGTTTGACATAAATCTGGTTTGGAGATTTGAGCCCTAATCACGATATTTTGTTCTCGTTACTGCACGTATTTGGACATGTTGAATCTTTTTATGAATTGTTTACTAGAAATCATGAGTTTGCTTATTATAATATGAGTTTACGGCTAGTATACTCCTAATAGCTTATTATAGCATGACTTGTATTGAAATGTGGCTAGTATTGAAATGTAGACGTTCGAAATCGTAGCATGCCCTGCATTTATTTCATGTATATAATTCAAACTTCGATCTGCGAATGATCTGTGAAGACTGATATTTTAGGGCGTCTGAGATATATTGAAGGTAATTGATTACAAAATTGATGCTTATTGGTTGTAGATTAATGCTAATATTTCAGTAAAAGTAAATAAATTAAAAACATTAAGCAAAGAAATATATCAAGTACACCTTTCACATGAAAGTCTTATGTAACTTTCTTTCATTATACCATTAATAAATCTATACTAATATACTATATAATATAATATACTAATATACTATTCATATAATATACTATTCAATCAGAATATTTGTAATAGTCAATTTGCAAAGCCCAAATGACATTCTGGCATTGTCACCCGTTTTCAATTCTAAGTTTTAATTTATATTTTCTTAGTTTATTTTGTCTTAATTATAGTAATCCTAAGTTTGGTTTCGTTGTATTCGCTCTTCCTTGTAATAGCACTGTTACATGTACAGCGCTTATGCAATATCAAATACGTAGTACTAGTGAACAAGGTTAAATTTGAGATATTTTTAGAATCTTTTAGAGCCGAAAATCTAAGTTTCAGTACTTTAGAAACACGCTAGACAAAAAATGAAAGAGTTTGACCAAAGTTTCTAACCTCTATCCTCCACTATATCCTCCAGTGCTCCATCAAGTAGTTCATGTCCTACATCAACAGGTTCTACATTGATTCCCTCAAAATCCAGTTCATCAGAATCTGGTCCTTCTCGGAGATCTTCTGTCAGGTGGCGACAACAACAACTTTCTTCCCTGCAGACCATCTTCTTTGCCCAAGATCCGCCACATTCAGTATGGCTTCTGATTTTGCATCTCCATTTCTCGACAACTTTGGTTTCAACTTTTTTGATAATATCTTTTTCATAGCTTTTGCTTTCGTAAGCAGAGCTGCAGCAAACACGTTTTCCCAAATATGATTTGGCAATAAAACCAAATTTACAGAAAGCTTGTCTTGGGCGGCGATAGCACTGACGAACTTTATGAACTGGACGCTGGTGGCCACAACGTTCTTCATCAGTACAACCTAAGGAAATAAGAACAGGTCAAGATGAGAACAAGGTCAAGAACAGGTTTCCAAATTGAAATTTCCAAATTGGACTTATTTTGCAAGTTCAAAACCACGGCTTGTAATTTTTGTGATCAGATATGAAAATTTCTTTGTTCATGTATGTACAAAACTCGTTAAAACATAAACATTTTTAAATATTTTTGAGATTTGATAAAATCATAAGAAATCTTTATATAAAAGAAAATATTCGTTATTACAAGACATCAATTTCCTTTTTTCCCTTTTTTTCATTGCACTACATCACAATTTTGCCTTTTCTTTCATTGCATTACATTTTTGTACAATTATGTAAAAAGAATACTTGCCAATAATTTAAAGATCAACCATGAAAATTTAAAAATATGTGTTTTCATAATACTTCAAATATTATAAATCAAATATCATAACATAAAAAAATAAGGATGTTAGGGAATTCCTAATTTTTCAGATAGATTTTGTTTCGTATCTGTCTTTTAGTTTTAAGACTAAACAATTGGTTCTAGAGGCTGAATCATTAGTAATACAGTCTCAGTAATGAATATCCAGCATATTGAACAATTTATTTTTCTATTATTTACTTACTATTATTTACATTTTATATAATAGTTTTCTATTTCTATTAATATTTCCAATATATTAATAATATTACTATTAATATTACTAATGTAATATTACTATTACTAATATAATATTGTTAACAGTTTTTATATTGATGTTAATTAGTATTATTAAATAATTAATAATTAGTGGTTAATTAATATTATTTAATATAATATTTTGTATTAGTATATATTTAAGTTGTTTCCAAAGATATCATAGTTACAATTTGTAACTACAATTCAGCATTTCAACAATAAAAACAATAAGCCGTATTCGTAACAATCTGGTCACTATTGAGCGAATGCGTTGATACATTCAAGGTTTAAGCCCAGCGGTTTACAGGTGGTATTTTGCATAATATAGTATTCGTATTTGGTATATATTTTTGGAGCTCAGCATAGGTTTTTTATTGTTTTTCCAGCATTCAGCAAATCTCGCAAGATCGATTATCCAAATCCGGTACCATTAAAATTTTCGGTTCTACTTAATAACAATATTAAGCTCTACTTAATAACAATACTCTACATAATAACAATATTTATCAATATATTTATCAATATAAATTAGAATGTAATTACCATCTATCAAATCTCTATCTTCTAAACCAGCTATCTCATCATCAGATACTTCAAGTTCTTCAGCTGGCTCAACTTCTGTGTCTTCCAATATTTCTTCATCTGTGATTCCACTTCTCAAATCATCTGTTAGTTCCCGACAGCAACAGCTTTCGCCCTTGCAAAACTTTTCAATGTGTACAGACGAGCAAGTACGTTCCTGTTTCAATTTGCATGCCCATTTTTGAACAACTTTAACTTCAGATTTCTTAAAAACTTCCTTTTCATAGCTACTGCTTTGATAGGTTGCACTGCAACACACTGCCTTGGAATAAGAGTATTTTGCAACGTAGTTTGGACGGCAAGTTGGACGCTTTCGCATATAGCAGCGACGAACTCTATGTGGTTTGTAGCATCGTTCTCCCTCTTCACAATCTGTGTGGATTTCAAGAAGTTAATTTTAAATAAATAACTTTTTTTGTTCTAATGAATTCTAAACTAATTTCCAAGATTTTTTAAAAGTTGAATAACAGGACTAACAGGACACCAACGGCACGACTGATGGTTGATGGACAATTTATGGTTTTTTATGCCTCTAAGGCTTTTCTTGGTCAATTTTTTTGGACAATAACTATATTTATTATAAAATAATGTATGCAAACCACTGTACTGGCCTATCAGTATTAAAATTGAAATTTTTATTTTAATACTGGCCTACCAGTAATGCAGATAAACACTATGGATTCCAAATTGTTGATTCTGAAGCTTATTCTGAAACTAGCTGATTCTAACTTAATATTTGAAATTAAAAAGGGAGCTCCTCTGAAAAAACCATACTATGTACCAGAAAACCATACCAGTGCACTACTTCATGAGGTATAACCGCATATCCGATTTATAGAACTTTATTTGTAGGATTTTAGAAAATACATAGTGTTATTTTCCATAGCCATCTACAATTGTGGTGGTGTATTTTTTCATGATGCAAAGAGCATGAACGGTGTTTGTGGGTATCTTAAAATGCCACAGAGCGGATAGACTAAATAAAAATTATCTTGAAATACTTGTAAAAATAAAGAGAGAAACATCGGGCACAAAGAGATAATATCAAAACGGAACTTCAAGCATCAAAGGGCCCCTCTCCCCACGAAAAAATCCACCCGGTTGAAGGACCCTCGAGGACCCACTTGTAGAAGGTGGAATTTGAGAATTTGAGGTGGAATTTGTACCTAGAAGCAATCGGTTAGCCATCAGACACCCCCCCCCCCTTTCTTAACGACCTATTACCTCATTGTTAACAGGACGCTTTGTTTCACGAAGTTATTGGCAAGGGCCAATAGGCACATTTTACCTTTTTTTAGAAGAATAAAACACATTAAACTTACCATTTGAGCTCCTGTTTTCCTTAGCATCAATCTCATCATCTGATAGCTCATACTCTTCTGCTGGCTCAACTTCATTGTCGTCCAAAATCTCTTCGTCCGCAATTCCGCTTCTCAGGTCCGCAGTTAGCTCACGACAACAGCAACTGCCACCTTTGCAAATTTTCTCTGCATGTGTAAATGAACAAGAGTGTTGTTGTTTCAGTTTGCAGGCCCATTTTTGTATAATTTTTACTTCTGATTTTTTGAATACATCTTTCTCGTAGCTATTACTTTGATAAGTTGCACTGCAACAAACAGCCTTGGAATGGTAGTACTTGGCAATATAGGTAGGACGGCAGGCAGGGTGCTTCCGGATATAGCAACGACGAACTCGGTATGGTTTGTAGCAGCGATCTTCCTCTTCACAATCTGAAATGAAGTAAAATGAAGATTAAGGTAATATTAGGATAACAATTTCTGATTTAAAAAGTTAAATGTATAGCAGAATCAATCATTTAGCTAGTTTTCAAAGCTTCAAAATTAAAATTTTAATATTTTTGTAAATTTTCTTGTATAATTTTTATTTTTATATAAGACAAAAATTTGAGGCCTGTAAGATAAGCTGCCTTTTTGTCGCTTCCATCTGAGGTAGTTGCTCTTCTAGAATTAGCAATAAATTCAACTCAGCATTTGAGTGACTACGTGCATGTATTGATCAAGCCTTTTTAACTAAAAATGCAACAGTTTCTAACAAAATTTTTTTTTCTGACAAAATAGTTCACAATTGCTCTCACGCATCAAAAGTATAAAAAAAACGAATCGAAATAAAGTAATCCTATGAGAATAATAAAGAATAATTAATCCTATTCTTGCTATTGCTATTTTTTTCTTAGTTTGAACAATGTTATGTGCCTATTATGAATATGCCAGGTATTTGAACGTAAAATGTTATGAATGCTTACATGATCTAATTTGACTGGCTAGTCTTAAGAATTAATTACATCTTACCTTCACCAATCGCTCTTTCTTCCTCTGTATCTTCCAAATCTTCAACAGGTATTTGATCTCCATCAGTAACTTCCCCAAAAGGTTCCTCAACATCATCAAATACCTGTTCGTCCCAGATATTATCTCTTGATTGACCATCATACCAAGTTCGGCAACAGCAGGACGTATCTTTGCAAACTTTCTTGAAGTATCCAGAAGAACAGACCGAAAGACCCACTTTACAGCTCCACTTTTCTTGGACTGGGCGCTTAAATGGAGCCCCACAACATACAGATTTTGTTTTGTAGTACTTTTTAGTATAACCAAAATGACAAGGTGCTGGTACTCGCTTCACGTAGCATTTGCGTACCATGTGGACTTTCTTCTTTCGAACTGGTGCCTCAACGATTCTATTATCGGCTCCACAGCAAATGGATTCACCTTCCAAAGTCATGGGTTTATATCTGCCAGAGCATTGATTATCATATAGCTTGTAGCAATGCGATTCTTCCTTGTGCTTAACGGTTGCTGGGCAACAGATTGAAGCATGACCTTCAAATGGTACGGCTACCATTCCTGTTCTGCAAGAGCTCTCTTTTCCTGTTTTGTCGACTGCTCTCTGACATACGGACTTGCGCTTAGGTGCAGAAGAATATCCTGGTTTAATGCAACATCTAATGCGTCTTGCGAAGAAAGTAGTAGCTTCTAACTCCTGATCACATGGGTTGCGAGGTGAAAAGATCCGACATCGCTGGAATCCAATGCTGCGTTCTTCATCTTGTGAGCTTCTCTCCTCACCTAAGGATAAAAAGGCTAATATGAAAAATTACAAAAAATATAAAGGCTCCATTATTTAATAGAAATCCAAAATTGGTCAACCTACTTCCTGAAAAGCCTTCCTGAGGTGATTTTGCCACTTCATAGCTATGACAAAGTGCGTTGGGCCTAAGAATATCGGGCTGCATAGCTATTGCCCAATGCGTTGGGCTAAAGGTGGGTAAACGAAACTTGTTTCGTTAGACTCGTTAGATTTGCTACTATTTCATTGGAATACAAGATCCAACCTTCATTGATGAGATTATTGATATCTCATAAGACTATGTTGTTATAGATTATTATCTTCTAGTTCTTGTCTCGTATCTTTTCTGGCAAACTTATCCTGTTATAGAAATTCATTGTTTTTCCTAGAAATCTCATTTTCAGAGATATAATAGATTAACTTCTATCTTGTTTGTTGTATTCATAACTTGAATTATATTCAAAACTTGTCATGAAATATCAGTATGTACGATAAAGTTATGGTCAATTAAAATTTAAAATCGTGAAATGATATTTAGAAATTAATGCTACTTTAGAAATTAAGAATTAATACATACTTTAAGATGCGAATTGCATGTGTTGCTTCATGCTGCTTCTTGAAACCAAAAGTATAAATAAAACGGAAGAAAAAAGAAAATCAGTGCATAATAATTAAATAGACAAGTTTATTTCAAGAACAAAAGGTTTACTTCAAGAACAAAAACATCTGATAATTATATAAATTATTTTATACTGAATCAATGCAAACATCTGATGAATTTTGATAGATTTATATTTCTCGTATAATAGAATTTGATTGAATTAAAACTAGGTCAGTTAAAACTAGAATTGTTTGAACTCATAGTTTACAGTTTAAACTAACATAAATATAAACAGAGAAGTACCTTCAATCCAAGGAACGAATGTAGCACTCTTGTACCACGGCTCATTGTTTCTCTTACTAGCACCGTCCCTCCCGAGAACAAATGATGAATGTGGAGCCAGCTTAGGATAACTACAAATTCTTAGCGTTGTGCATAGCAACGATGCCCCTTCGCCCCAAGATGGATTGGTAACAGGTGGTCTCTGTTCTTCTGCAATTGGTCCTTGAGTAATTGGACGTCGACCTGCTTGTATATCTTGGGACTGTTGGAACTGGCTGAAAAATCCGGTAGCCTGAGCAGAAGCCTGTGCAGATGCTTGAGATGACAGTGTTGGGAATGTGGGTCTAGCTGCTTGTACCTCTTCAGATGGTTGACCCTGGTTGAAAAACCCTGATGCCTCAGCTGAACCTTGTGCAGACGCCTGAGCTGATGCAGATGCACCTTGGACAATGGATGGCCTAGATCCTGCTGAAAAGAAAAAATCAAAAAAATAAAATAATGAAAACATTCAATAATGACGTTTCTTTGTAGCTGTATATATATAAAATCCCCATAATGTTTATTTTGATCCGGTTCTCTTCATTGGATTTATCTGTATCTTTAAATGCGGTTTTTTCAATTGCGTAGGACTATCTCAAGCTTGCTTCTGCTATATCTAATTAGAGTTATTTCTATACAGGTTAAGACATCGAGAACATGTTTCTTATGCGTCACAATTGGCTTCTGATGGGGTGAAGGTTCTACGGAAGAAATTGGACTTTTTAAGTAACCAATTAACCGTTTTAAAGAATTCAAGGAATATAAATTATTGAATTACATACCTCAATCTGTACATATCAGATCTCTGAAGATCTGACACTTTCTGACGATTATTCAAAGCGTGAGGAACGGAACTCATTTGTATCGCAATCCCGAATATAATATTGAGTACTTTTGCTACTGATGCTATGGTTGAAGGCGTATGATATAAGGGTCATACTTATAAGAATGTCTTAATAAGTGCTAGCATTAGTTACTACTATTACTACTACATATTATACCCCCGAATCACCTATAAAAGCTTCCAATTCCTTTTAAACCCTTTCTGATGATCTTTTTCCCACCTCATGTAGGGGTGACGTTCCTATTTTAAGTTATTGTGGCTTCCAATATCTTTTTTAACCCGCATTTTTTACACCTACAAATCTTTCACACCCTGAACTCTCAAAAATTTCATATATTCATTCATTTCGATAAAATTTTTATGTAAAATTTTTATTCC
The DNA here is from genome assembly GCF_032884065.1 of Artemia franciscana. Taxonomy (NCBI): domain Eukaryota; kingdom Metazoa; phylum Arthropoda; class Branchiopoda; order Anostraca; family Artemiidae; genus Artemia; species Artemia franciscana. The sequence goes on along the minus strand of NC_088865.1, from coordinate 22,734,690 downwards.
CTGCGTAAACTCCTTGATTAACTCCATCCATTAATGCTTCAGTTTTCCAAAAAGAATTATTATGATCTAGTATGATTCTTTCAAAGTATCACATCCTTTTGCTTATAAAGAGACAGGGACAACAAGAAGTCCATAACACCTGCAAAAGCGATTTAGGGCATGCTACCCCTGACTAATTATGAAAACATGCCTGTAAATAGCACACCCCAACAGTGAGCCAGCCAACAATAAAGTGTATTTTTTAAGGGGATATAGATGGAGAAGTTTATATGAAATCCTTTACCTTCAGTTTCGCCAACATCACCACTGACAAAACCTGCTGGTCGCCTGGCCACAGAAGCTTCTAAAGAACCAGCACCGCTAACGGTACCACTTACAAAAGCAGACGGCGTTTTTTGATCAACTTGAACATCAATGTTCTGGTGCTTCTCAACGATGTTTGGCCGTTCAATAGTAACTGGTGCTTCAACTGTTAGGGTTTGGACAACTGGGCGAACGTTCTCGAGTATGACATCGACCTAAAATTAGTGCCGCGATTAGTCGTGCTACAGTTAAAAGAACGTCCTTCCCTACTTATCAGAATGGGGAATCTTTCTCAAAATAAACTGAAAACTGAAATAAAGGAGAAGTTCAGACACAATTTTGAGGATTCCCATCTGCTGGTTGTTTCTAACCTGTTCTACCCAGGTTTTAACCTGGAACCACATCGATGTACTCCAGATTGACTCTAGTTCAGCATTGTGGAGTGACATGAGAGGTGTAGCATAAGTGGGAGCTGGTAACGTCGACAATGAACGGGGGGAAGTTAATGTCAGGTTTTTCTTCTCGCTCAATTGGACTATCTGTCATAGCTTTTTCTACAATTAGCCATGACAACTATTCCAATTAGCTATGCCCCACAATATTCAAAATATGTTTGTACGTCGATCGTACATCGTTTGTAAAGTTTTATCTTAGTTTGTCTTTTTGTTGAAATTGATTAATTTGTTGAAATTTTTGTGGAAATTAATTATTTTTTTTTATTTTTGGACATCTTGAATTTTTGGATATCTTGGACATCAGTGCTCCTATCTGATCAGAGCATTTTGGAAAATGCTCCTAATAATGAATGTCTCTCGTAATTATACCATTCGTTGTAATATTTGAGTGTCTCTCGTAATTTCTATGCAATTTTCATCAAAATTTCTTAAACATTGAAATTATTTCATCTTTTTGACATTTGTTTGTCATTTTGCTTTTATCTTTTGTGCTTATTTTATCATTTTATGTTTCATTTTTTAATTCTTTTACCTCATATTATTGCGGACATAAAAAATTGCGAATTATGGCTTACTTATAATTCTCCTTTTGTCATTGGTCGTGTATTAGCTAGGTTGGTTTGAAATTTTTTTCCCTCACAAGTTTCAGCAATTGAAAATAATAATTAAAAAGGAGGCAAACTTTACCTGTTTCTTCTTATCAACAAAGATGGTGTTAATGATTGGTACAGGTCTGTTGATTGTAACCTTGCCAACAACTGGACGTTTGTATTCAATATCTATGTCCACGAAGTTTGGTCGAGCTACTGTCCTGGTAACAGTGACGTGTCTTGTCCTATCAACAACAATTGTATTTAGGTATGGTTGGATACGTTCAACAAATACGTCAATTCTATGTGGTCGATCAACTGTGACAATTTCTGGGGCTTTTGTTGTAAATGTTGGAGGAGTGCCAGCCATTTGGTGAGTCATGGTGAGCGGTGGTGTAGGAGCAGCAGGTTGCCAGAAAAGGGGTGTATACGCACTAGCACTTGCAGAGGCAGCAGCAGTTGCAGAAACTGGAAAAAGTAGTTATTATAGTATTGCTAAAGCTATTAAAGTAGTGCTATTATTATAATTGCTAAATTTTACTAAATCTTGCTGAATTCCTATTTGTAATTTATTAATGGGTTCAGCATTCTAAAAATAATCCTGAGTAACGACAAAATACTAGTCTCAGTATCAGATAAATAGCTTGTTCAAGAGTACCCAGCCACGAAACTGGTGTGTAGGTCAGGTATAAGTTTTCAAGGTTCTCTCAATTGATATCTATATATATATAAATAAGTTGTCTGTCTGTGTGTCTGTCTGTCAGGTGACGTCATGTTTCTGTGTCGACTGACGTCACGAAGTTAGTTGTCGTCATTTTTGCTATGACGGTGACGTCATTAACGGTATTTAAGACATTTGTTCACGGAAAAATGTTTAATTGTAAAATGACTGAAGAACCTACAATGGCAACAGCCGAGGAAGCTGCTCAGAGTTTATGCCAAAAAACTTGAAGCTGCTGATAGAGAAAGTAAGGAAAGAAAGCGTTCCGAGGAATCACAAGAACAGCAAGAAAACAGGCTTGCAGCTGATAGAGAAAGTAAGAAAAGAAAGCGTGCTGGGGAATCACAAGAACAGTAAGAAAACAGGCTTGCGGCTAAAGAACGCAAAACCGCGCAGTTAGATGAAAATCCACCTGGACAGCGAGAGTCCAAACATATCAAAACTGAAAATGATAGCGATGATGATTGGGTTTGGGATTTTGACTTGGATAAGGTCATCAATGCCTACCAGATTTAAGTTAAAAAAACAAAGGTTCGTCGATATGTACTTCATAGTGACGCTGAAAAATAAAAGAAAAAGAAAACTGAAAGAAAAAAGGTAAAAAACTAAAAAAAAACTAAAAAGAAAAAACACTCAAAGAGAAATTACAGACCGGGACACAAATGACGACCGAGACAGAGGAAATATAAGTGACGACCGGGAACCTCAAAGAGAAATTACAGACTGGGACACCCCGACACAATTCACGACCGGGACACAGGGAATATAAATGACGACCGGGACACAGGGACACAACTGCAACGGGGACGCCAGGGGCACAGGCGGGATATATAAATGACGACCGGGACACAGGGATTGTTCGAATAGAAATTACAGACCGGGACACCGGGACACAAATGACGACCAGGACACAGGGAATATAAATGACGACCGGGACACAGGGACACATCATTAGAATAATGAGGTATAGATCTGAATACGGATTGTTTTTCCCATGGACAATTATATGTTGCATGTTCAAGAGTCAGTAAACCTGACAATCTATTTATATGCACAGACAATGGGACAGCGAAGAATGTTGTATATTCGCATGTTTTAAGTAGTTAAAAACATATATTTATATCTATCTCTATTCACAGGTGGGACACAGGGACACAACTACAATGGCGCGTAACTAATATGGCGCGTAACGACTTACGCGCGCGGGGGGGCTTGGGGGGGCGCGAAGCGCCACCCCAACAGCTAGTATTGTTATATCAATATGCTGATATATGCTAATAATATGTGTCGCATATGCTGATTGTATTCTCAACCTAAGTTTTATTTAATTCATCTTTAGTCATGTCGATTTGTTTTCTTTTGACGAATTTCGATGTCGTATTAGGCTGATCGTTCTTTTTTATTATCTTCATTATTTTCTTTATAGAAATTTTCAGCAATAGTAAAAATATTAAAAATATGGATAATTCCCCCATTCGTTAACAGAAATAGGTTAAACTCGCAATATTTTACTACTCGACGGACTTCCCTCTTACAAGAATCACCGAGAAACATTAGCCAATCCGCATTAAAAATTTCAAAGATTGATTCTAAATTTACCTTCTGGTCTGAAAGTGGCAATATGTTCTGGTCCGTGTGCCATATCTGGAGCAGCAGCAATTGTAGGTCTCCCGCCACAATATACAGTTTCATGCCTCCGACAAGTTTTCAGAATTTCATCATAAGAATAACCAGGTGGACATGTCTTCAACTTGAAGGCCCCCTTCACACAGATATAATAGGTATCACAACGCAAAGGATATGAACCAACAGCTACAGCGTCGCCAGGACAAGTAACCTTCCATTGTTGACCTATAAAAGATAGTAACTTTTTATTTAAGATATACAAATTATTTCATATTAAGAGTATCAAACAGTTCGTGATAAATAAACAGTTCGTGGTAATTAAGCAGTTCGTGGTAACGAACAGTAATTTATGAGAGACGCAGCTCAATAGTAATCAAAACTCTAAAAAACAGAATTTTGATAAAAATTGATACATCAAAAGAATTGATTTCTTGTGGTGATTTCTAATTCAATATTTTTATGTAACCTATCAAAAGCTACGAGCCTGCTGCCTGGTTTTCGTAAAAAAAGGGGAGAAACACCCACAAAAAGTCAAGTGATCTTACCGAAAATCACTTTTAAGCTCCTATCTACAAAAATGTGGAATGTTTTTTATTTTTTTACCAGAAGATAAATCACGGATACGTATTTATTATTTTCTGTTCCTGGATATAGTTGTATTGAACTAGTAATCCTAGAAGACGGAGAAAGGACTCGTTCGAACAGAAATCAAAAGTACGAGTGCCCTTTTTAGTGACCAAAAATATGGGAGGGGGGTAATTATCCCCACCCCTCATGCTCCTTTCCCCCCAAAGACTTGTCGAAATTTTTAGACGACGATTTGAATCAGCATATTTGAAAGGTGCAATAACTATTGATCCCCAAACCCCCGCTGAGTGCTGTAGGTTGCTGTAACGGCTGTAAGCTGTGCAATTTTCCCTTTACATATATAATTTGTTATTGAGAAACTTCTTTTGAATTTCTGAGAATTTCTTTTGGAGGGTGGGGGGGTAATTTCCGCAAGAAGAGTTATTCACCGGGAAATTTTCCGTATCTCCTTGGAGAGGGAAGTTTCTAGGAGAAATTTTCAGAGGAAAATTTTACACGGGGGGGGGGAGGATGTGTCCTTGCTTCATTCGAAAAACGGTAAACAAAAACATTTTTTTTTCAAATGCAAGTAAGGAGCAATATTAAAATTTATTGCGAACGGAAATTATTCAGTATGAGGAGGGAGGGGGGATGTCCCTTCCTCATCCCACTCTTTACGCTAAAGTTTGACGCAATTATTTAAAAAGGACTGCTCAAACACAACGGCCGCTGAATTTGAATGAATTCAAACAGGATTTTTTTTGAAGAACTTTCAAGACTATTGCGTAAAGAACGGGGTTTGAAGAACCCCTCTCATGCACGGAATAATTTTTTTCGTTTTATCAATTAATGTTGCTCCTTATTTTCAGTTAAAAATACTTGTCAGTTAAAAAGACGCATCTTTATGTTTTGTTCGCTTTTTTTTAATTTAAAAGCTAAAATCAAGAAATTCAGTAAAACTGCACAAACTTTACAAAAAGTAAAGTAAAAATAGTTTAGCTACTTTTGGTTAGGGGTTAGGTTAGGAAAACAAATCTTTCAGGGATGAATCTACAGAGTAAAGAATGTCCTGGGAAGGTATTTTGAAGTACCTACCTCCACTGATTCTCCGTCTAGAAAGCACTGACCTTCCATGACCTTTAAAAATCTTTGTGTTATAAAATTGAAACCTGGCAAATCTTCTGCTTAAATGAAGCATAAGAAAACTATTTTTAGCTTCACAACTTTACTCAATCTCAAACTTTATGCAGTTATAAAGATCTGCAAGTGCATTTCCTAAAATTAAAAAAAAGCCCATTGGCATGGCTTAAATTTCTAGTTAAATAGCCGGGATTCGATTATCAAAACTAAACCTAGAGAGTTAAAAAAAAAGCCCATTGGCATGGCTTAAATTTCTAGTTAAATAGCCGGGATTCGATTATCAAAACTAAACCTAGAGAGTTAAAAAAAAGCCCATTGGCATGGCTTAAATTTCTAGTTAAATAGCCGGGATTCGATTATCAAAACTAAACCTAGAGAGAAAGAAACTGAAAAATTAAATTTTAGGCATAATGTTGTCTTATGAAAATTCCAATAGGTAATATACCTGTCAAGTAGGCAAATTTCTGAGACTTAAAAATCAAGAGAGGGCTTATAAAATAGCTTGGCAATACCCTCCCAGCATTTTTGGCCCTGAATTCATTGTTGAAACTTTCATTTTTCTAATCTAACCCCTTTCCAAGATAGCCAAAAGTAGCTAAAGTAAAATTTTGCCTAGCTCAAACCCCAAATATGAAATGTTTTAAAATGGAAGTTAGCCATTCTAAAAAAATAACAGAGTGGCTGGGAAAATGAGTGAATAGACATTTTAAATGGTTCAATAATTGGCTTCCGTAAAACTAGTACTGCCCATCGCAGCTGCAAAACTGAAGTTTTGTGAAAGTAGTTGGAACATGAAAAAAAAAGAACAAAATACAGTAAAATTCTGGTTAATTGACTTCTTGCTATCTTCCCGAATCTTCCCGAGAAGGAGTGGAGGTAGTTGTTTTAAAATACCTTCCCGGGACATTCTTATTCATCCCTGAAAGTTTCATTTTCCTAACCTAAGCCCTTTCTGAGATGGCAAGAAGACAATTAACTAGAATTTTACCCAAAATACAGGCCTGTCGACTTTTAAAATTATTTATGCCAGGTGGCACAAGTAATGCGTGGTTGAAGCATTCCATGAATGGCGCTAATTGTACAATGCACGGCGCAGTGGTGCGGCATGATTTAATTTACCATGTGTAGTGCACATTTAAAGAATATTTTTATGAAAGAATGAAAATGAAACTTAGCTAGGAAATGGCCGATTAAGCCTATTTATATAACTCAATTATCGCCTTTCTTATATGTAAAGATCTGAATTTCAAAAGTTATTTCAAAACGTATGCTTACACCACATACTTAAATGTTCTCTCTGAAAGAATACTAATGGCAAAAACCCGTCAGATTTCAGGTAGGGGACCACATCACTAGCTCTAGTTAAGTCTTTCCCATTAGATATGTCTAAGAAATTACACAATTAAGTGATGGGAAGGCTTTATTAGCTAAATTATTTTGTATTGTTGAATTTAATAAAATATAAATATAAAATTCAGGAACATTCGCGTTTTCTATATTTTTTTCCTTTTTAGATATATTAAGGTATATATATATATATATATATATATATATATATATATATATATATATATATATATATATATATATATATATATATATATATATATATATGTATATATGTTTTCTATTATTATTTTTTTCTTTCTCCATAGAATTCAGGAAGGTCTGGATCCCTTTAACTCCATACTCCGTATTGCTAGTGGTACTACTAAGAATAGCTATGTAAGTTTAGAACTTATAGTTTCCACATTATTATCGATAACTTACGAAAGCATGACTGTTGAATTACTTATTACACAAATGCGTATGAAAAATGGTATAAAATCAGGTCATTCTTCATAGAAAGACGTAAAATTAAAAGGCTTATTGGTAGTACTTAGAAATCCAGTATTTAAATATGCTTAGATTCTCGCCAATTTCGCATATACAATTTTTTTTAAACAGAGGGAGAGCAAAACCCCTAAGTTGACATTCCTGTGTATCAATGTCAGTGGTATATTCATTAATTAACATTTCGTCAAAATAATGGAAAATTCACTGCATGGATACTATTTAGGGTATATATTTCCACGTTAAGGAGGTGGGAGTAAATTTATTTTCCGATGAAAGTTAATATTATATTCCGAATCAGAATGACAATCTGATTCTGAAGGTATGCCGATTTCTTAGCTATATCATTACTGAGTTAATATAGAAAATTACCATATTGACTACAAAAAAATATTTAGGTAAAATTCTAGTTAATTAACTTCTTGCTATCTTGGAAAGGGTTTAGGTTAGGAAAATGAAACTCTCAGGGATGGGTCTACAGGCTAAAGTACGTCCCGGGAAGTTATTTTGAAGTACCCACCTCCACTCCTTCTCCCTCTAGAGGGCAATGAAATGTGCCTACATGACAGGTCTATACCTATTGAAATTTTGACAAAACAACATTTTATCTTAATTTTCAGTTACTAGTTGTTTTTTCTCTGCCTTTAGTTCTGAAAATGCAATTCCTGTTATTTGAGTAGAATTTTGAGCCATAGCATTTTTTTTTCAAAATTTAGGAAATGTATTTGCATATCTTTAAAACCTTATAAAATGGAATTGGGCAAAGTTATGAAGCTGAAAACAATTTTGTTGTACTTCAATTAAGCAGATCTATTTTGCAAGGTTTCACTTTTATAACATACATATTTTTAAAGGTCATCAAAGGTCAGGGCCCATTAGAGGGAGAAGGAGTTGAGGTAGTTGCTTTAAAATGCCTTCCCGGGACATTCTTTAGTCTGTAGATTCATCCCTGAAAGTTTCGTTTTCCTAACCAAAACCCTTTCTGAGATAGCAAGAAGTCAATTAACTAGAATTTTACCAATATTTACCCTGAAAAAATTGTATTCTGTATTTGAGAAATTTTCTATTTATCTTATATGATAAAAATACTGTTGTATTCTGGATGTTTGTAAAAACTAGATTAACCGCAAGGCCAAAAAAGTTCTGAATTTCAAAGTTTCGAAACTATGTGCTTTTCTCCAAGTCCCATAACTTGATTCATAAGAAAAATATTAGTTTAGAATTTACCTGACGAAGGACGAAGCAGACAAGCTGCAAAGATAAAACTAAGGCAGAGTAACATTTCTGTTGAGAGTCGCCACTCAACTGATTAAAAATTTTACGGCCAGCTCTTTTAAAGCTGCTAAGAAAGGATATTTCCAACAGGTTAACTGAGGGTATGTATCTCCCGTGGGAATTTTGTCATCTTTTTAAGGTAAACTAAAAGTGAAAGTGTCATTCTGCTATACCTATGCCCTACTGAATAGCTGTATTGGGTTTAGATATTTCACTGATTTTTTACTTTAAGAAGGAGGAACATTGAATTTTTTTTGGAAGAAGGGGGTAGACATTTTTCTATAAGGAGCTTTGTGTCTGAAAGATCTTATGGGAAACAGTTCATCCTTTTTTTCTACGCTTTTTAAATATTTTTGGCTTTCCAGACTTAGGTAAGAGCGACGGAGTGATCTGTTTCCCTACCCTGAAGAACTTGCATGAACTAAAAACCAACGGTTTTCAATTGAAATAAAAACGCATCATTTAAAATATACTAAGTTTTAAATCAAAATTTTGAATTTAAACTAAATTAGACCAAACACCTTTTGAGATCAAATTGAATTCAAAAGCTTTTTATTATCGACTGCGATATTTTTTTTAAAGGACCTAATTTAGTTCAAAATATATGCAAAAATAAATTCCCGCTCAGGCACGCACAAAACAGCATCAAACCTGCCCTTCCCCAACAATATCTCGAGATTGTTATGACTTGGCGTGCCAACCCTGCATATATTTTCATTTTTTTTGTAAGATCATCCCAAAGCCCAGAAAGAAGTTTTTAGGGGCATGCCTATTTATATGTTTCTTTGCGAAACATGCAATAGGTAGCCTCACCCATCTTCAAGTAACTAGTGGGGATCGCTGAGGAAGTTCGGAAGGTCATGCACGCGTGAAGTTTAAAAATTGATTAAGCGAGGACTGAAAAGGGAAAAGTCTCTGGATAAAGAGGCATAAAGATCCCTCAACAGCAACACGACTCATTAGAATATTTTTAAACTGTGCCTGTAATATGGGCGCAATTGGGTGATAGAACCCCTTTTATCGCAGACATTTCTTTCCTTTGTAATATATCAAATTACATTCAGAAGCTTACTGGCACAGTAAGCGTAGAGGCAAGGGCATCATGAGTACCAACAGAAAATTTCCTGGGGGGGGGGGAGGAGGAGGCGAGGGCTACCAGGAGCTTTGTTTTCAGCTAGATTTAAATAGTAAAACTTCTGATTTTCCTATTTATAGATATAGTTTAATATCTTTCCATTTCCCGGGGCACTACCCCACAGCTTCCTGCCACCCTCTATGGGAAACATCCCTATAAAATATTTATTCGAATGAGTCGCCTTGAAAACTGAGAAGGTGATGATTCTACAATTAATGTTTTATATTCCAGCCTCTTCTAAATTGGTTCCTTCCTAGTTTGTAGAGATGCATTACATCATTCTGTGACTTGAATTCTTGAAGCATTGTTGTGCGAATATTAAATTTAGATGAAAAAAACCAAGGTTGCTTCGTAAAGTTTAAAAAGAGCCTAAAGTTCAGAGAGTATTGAGTTAAGAGTCTTGAGTAAAGAGAGCCTCCTTATAATTTAAGAAACCCTTGGGTCTAACAGTTCGAAAAAGTTGGAGTTGGGGTTCACCCCCCCCCCCTGCGAAAAACATCAGAAAATGCCCCCGGAAAATAACCCCACTGGAAAATACCCCTCGTGGCTGGTTGGTCTTCAATAACTTTCGACTTATACAAAGAAAGACTAAAACTCTCAAGTCCTGATACAGTGAGCACCCTCCGAAGTTTTTGAGACCATGAGGTGGAATTGTGGATGAGGAAGGGGCAGTCCCCCTCCTATACAGAATATATTTTGCTCATTTTTGGGTTTAATGTTACTCTATACTTTCATAATAACAGTGTAGACCAGAAATATTCTCAGAAACCAATAGAAAGTAAATTTCGATTTCACACTTTTAATTTGTTTTTTAAAGATTTTTGGAACCCCCTCCAAAATTATCCCCATAAAAAGTTCTGATTACACTCCAGGGAATTATTCATCTATTTTTACCTCCACCCTCCCCTCGTCTCTCCCTTAGAACTCATTTATTTATTAATGGTGATTTGTGGTAGTTTTACGCTTGGAAGATAAGCAAAACTAGCTCGTAGAATTTGACAACGCTTTCGTCCGTAAAAAACTTATTTGTTCCCAAAGCTAACTATGCTTTCGAGATAAAGTTAAACTGTTAAACTTCTTAAACTGTTTTGTACCATATGTTTTAGCTTTATTTTGATGATTTTTTCCCCACATTTCTTCTTTCTTGTTTTGCCTTGTTTTCTTTTTTCTTTTTTTTTTAATTTGGCAACTCTACTGCCAAACATTGTAGAATCTCGTATGGAAGTCTGTTCAACAAAAATTTAATTATGGATTTTGTTTTTAAATTTTAAAGATAACTATGGTGCGTAGTTTCGTCTTTTCCACTTTCTTTAGCACTTCTCAACTAAAAAAAAAGAAAGCAAAACTCAAATAAAATTCTCAAATTTGAAAAACCATATTTTTCGCAGGGAGGGGGATATTTTCCCCGAGGAAATTTTCCAAAGGGGTATTTTCTAAATAGGGGAATATACGGAAAACCATATCTACCTCGGGGGGGGGGGGGGGTTGAACGGGGTTGGCATTTTTCACGGGTGGTGTTTCACGGGGGTACTTTCTGGGGGGGTGTTTTCCGTTTGGGCACATTTTCCCAGGAGGGGGAGGGAAACACCTAGACCACGAAAAACAAACTGTAAGCATGAACCGACCTTTGTTAAAAGGTAGAGAAACTTTTCACTTTTTATGATGTGTTGCAACAATTGAATCTAATATTCATGCTGATTAAAAAATGCACAATGTTGTTTATTTTAAAGCTGCTCATCTGCTAGCAGTACGTGAAAAGTTTGCCTAATTTTAGAAACACGAATTAGACTCCTCTAAAAAGGGTGCGATGACTCCCTATCAGAAACGATTATTTGTCTTGGATAGATAGTTTTGCTTTACTTTGAAAAGCAAAAACACCAAAGAGCTCTTTTTTCGAAGGATCCCTGCGAATAAACGAATCCTGTCTTTAATGAGTTGGGTTTGAGTGGTAGGGGGTAGCTCTTCTTTCAATTATGCTAAAATTGGGGGTGCTACTAAACCCGGGCAGAATTTAAATTAAAAACAAGTGTTTATCAAAATGTGAAAGGTTGATCTGAAAAGTTGGGTTTGTGTTGGGAGGGAATAGCCCTTCTTGCATATATGCTGACCCTGGATATACTATTAAAAGCGAACGGAAAACGAAACGAATATGGTTTTTCTCCAAATAATGGTTGTAGCAGTAGCTGCAATCTAGTAAAAAGTGAACTGCAGCGCATAGTAACCAAAAGTTGAAAAACCCGTTTTAATAAACTGTCTAGCGAAAAAAAGCCATCTGACACTGAGTCAGGAATGGTAACTAATGGTAGGTATCGGTTAATGACATTTATGGTAATTTCAAAAAAGTGTCTGAAACCCCTTGAAAATGGCGTCAGATTGAAAAACAAAGTGCTCCATTGGAATCAGCATTGTCAAAAACTTTTAATCGGACAATTGCAGCCCTTCACCTTGAACACAAGAAAATTCACTTTTTTTGCATGGGTAGGACTGATGTGTCTTCTTTTTTTTTCACCAGGGCTAGCAAATGACCAGAACATCATAGAGAGATGTTTAATGGCTCTTTTGGACGAAAATTAAATTTTCTAGTACCTTTTTTAAATGACCAAAAAGATTAGAGGGCAACTAGCCCCCCTCCCTAAGGGCCCCCTCCCCCAAACTTGTTCGATCCCAGTTTCGAGACAGCCATTTTGTTCAACATAGTCCAAATGTCAACTATCTATGGCTTTGGTGATGATATAGACCTACTGACTCCCTGCGGAAAGGACTGTACACTGTATCTGCATTGAACCTATTAATATCACGCGTATCGGTATGGGCGTATTTTTATTGGGCGTACTGGTATCGCAGGCATCTTAGACAGACTGTTAAAAGGTCATAAAAAGAAAATGATAACATTTACGCCATTCCTATAAATTCCACCATCAGCAAGTTCTAAATGGCACTAAAAACGTCACTTTGGTGCCATGTCAGTAGTATAGAGTCAATTGGTACTAGCAGACTCCTATTCCTTCGATTGCTGGTACCGGCCCTTTTTTATACGACAAAACAGAATGGGGGTTCCGTTAACGCTGCCATCTATAAAACAGAAGTCATAGAAGGCGTTATTGTTAACTGCAGTTATAGATGGTGATATTTTTTCTTTTCCAATAACACATTTTTTAGCTTCTAAGCACATTTCCATTAATTTTATGAAATTTATGTCTGATGTATGAATTGAACGTGAGACCCATGATTTTCTGTTGTAAAAGAATGACTAATTCTTTTACTTGATTGTTAAAGAATGTTGCAAAATGAGCCAACAAGTCATTGATGATATTATGTTCTTAGAAATACATTCTAGACAATCAATGTATTGTTTCTGGGCACTAGCCAACTGATGTTAAGTGTCATAATATCGTAACAAGTTAATTGCGCAATCGGTTTCTCAATTGGAGTTGAGTATATGGTAAATGCTATCAGTTATACCCCAGTGACAGACATATTCATTTGATGGTTATTGAAACTTGTTTCGACCCCAAAAATTATAGTAACTACAAACGGCCAGTTAACGTTTTTGTAATTTAATGGTCCTGAGCACATCAGTTTTCCATTACTAGAATTGCGCATGAGTTTGGGTCCCTGAGTTCCCATTCAGGGCCCTAATGTTACCTCCCACATTTCCCCCCCACCCACCCATTTTTTAGCTTCATTTCTTAAACTTCGAAAATTTTCAGTTTTTTTAATGTCTTAAAATCACATTAAATATGCTTTTAACAAGAAAGGAATTTACTTGTGATATTTTAAAAATACAAAATGAAGATGATATAAACATGATTCGTGATTTTTTCATTTAGAAAAATTATGTTTGTAGTGATGGTTTTTACTCGATGTCAAATTTTATTTACTGATTTAAGTTTTAATGTTGCTCCTTACTTTCAGTTGAAAAACCTGTTTTTTAAAATTTAATTTTTGATCTATTTTTAATATCTACCGGGAAATCAGGCTCCCCCTCCATGAAAAATTCCTTTCCTTCGCGGAAAATTACTCCGTGGAAAGGTCTTTTCGCGTAAAACAGCCCCCCCCTCTTCCGGGGAAATCCCACAGATAATTCCGTTCTAGCTGAAAATTTCGCCCGGAACGTTCTTGCGGGTGAACTCGGGAGGAAAATTCTTCTAAGCCCACTTTCATTTTTGAAAAAGATTTAAACTTCTGATTGTTTTTAAAATCATGACGGTAATCCCCTTCTCCGTGGAAAATTTTTCCATCGAAAAGCTTGCAAAAGGGTATTTTCCAGCAAAGGCTCTTTTTCGGGGGGGGGGGTGGGCACAAAAGAAACTTTAAAAGACGCATCAAAACTGTGAAATAGATATCTACTCCCTTGTGATTTCTGGGAATATTTCTGGTGTAGGCTTTTTTTATGAAAGTAAAGACTAAAAAGTAACATTAAAGCCAAAACGAGCAGAATTTTTTCCACATAGTAGGGGGATTGCCCCTTCCTCATCTATACCTTCACCTTATGGTCGCAGAAACTTCGGAATGTTCTCGTTAGAACAGATATTGAGAGTTCTAGTCCTTTTTTAAGGTCCAAACAGATTGAAGACCAACCACTTACGTGGGGATGATATTTTCCGGGGGATTATTTTCCAAAGAGGGATTTTCTTGGGTTAATTTTACTGGGGCATTTTTCACGGGGGGTATATTTCTGGGGGGTATTATCCGCGGAGGGGGGTATTTGCCGTATTTTGCGGGATAATCTCAGCAGGGGGTACATTCGGGAAGGGTATTATTCGGGGTGTTTTCCCGGGGGGGGGGGCGAACACCGGCCACCGGTCAACCAATGGCTCCTGGTTTTGATGAAACACGCGGATCCGTCATTTGCAGGCAAGAAAAGGGCACTACCTCCCTGAAAATTCGAAGTTTTCTTGTTTAACCTTGTATTCTTCATAATAATACTATTTAATAATCAAAAGATTGTAATAAAGATTGCAATAAAACAAAAACTGTTGTATTGTCCTTCAGATTTCTAAAATCATTATGTATTTTATGCAGGCTAGAATTTGACAAATAATTGAACTTTTATCTGCAACTCCTCAAAGATTCTTAGGATAATATGGCCTTAAACTCTTTTTGTGACAAAATTGTTGATTTTTTAAGGGAAAGTTTAAGATACATATGTGCAAAGCTAGACCTATATATAATGCCCTAATTTAACAAAAACGCGTATTGACTTTCCCTTAGTTTCTTCGCCAGAGTTATGCAATGATTTCCTATTAAGTTAATTGGGCATGTTTTTTTTTCTTTTTTTTGTTTTTTTTTTTATTATTTTTTATCTAAAGACGAACAGAAATTAATTTAAGACACCAAAGCTTTTTTTTTCCGATAAAAGTAAAGGGCGATATTCACATTTTATGCAACACATATCAGTAAAACTGGTTCATATGAACTGCCTCGTGATATTTTCCTATATTTTAGAATTCTTAAAAACAAGTGTTTAACTGAAAATTGAGCTTGCTTGAGTTGTCTAAGGCTTTGTAATTATACACTGGAACTTATCGTTTTCATGGACGGTGAAAGACTATTGAGAGCCTTATCAATTAGTCTTTATTCTTTGTATGCTTCTTAATCCTGTTCCAGTGTATGCTCATAATCCTGTTTTGTTGCGTCAGATTTGCGTTCTCAGTAAAGTGCTAATTTTTTAGAATTCTACAAATATAGGGAAATATCAAGAGTCATTTTATATGAAAGATATTTGCAGATATATCTAATTATTTATTTATTTGAAAACACGTCTACAAAAACTTGAAAATAACTGAGCATAAGATGGAAAAATTAATAAATATACGAACATGAAAATTATAGCTTAGCATGAGAAAAATATCCATAAATCAAATAAGAATGTCAAAATATAAATAAATCAAGGACAAAATAAAAATTGAATTGAAACGAAGAAAATCAAGGACAAAATAAGAACAAAATCAAACTAAGTAAAATTGGATATAAACATACAACATCAACATACTCGTACTTAAATAAGTAACAAAAAACACCCCCGCAATGAACAAACGCATTAAACACAAATCACTTAATTATTTTAATGAAATAAATGCTAAAATATTTGAAAGCCCATCAAAATCACTTTTCTAGTGCTTGCTCCCATTCTTTTTGACGAAATGCAACTTTTCGATTATGCTTTCCAATCCGTCTAGCAACTGAAATTTCAGGGTCTCTTACACTGAATTTAGCAACAATTTGTGAATTTGCTTTGCCATGGAGGCAGGTGGAATAAATATCTAGAAAATTGGAAAAAAATCTGGCTATATGCTGATCGGTTTTGTTAGCACATACGTACAGTATGTGAGGAAGTGCCGTGGCACAATAAAATCTAGCTAGAAGCATCCGGTTGAACCGAAGTTTGCATGAAACAATAGAAGCATAACGTCAGTCGGGTATCCATACAAGATGAAAGGACGTATCTCCATATTTGTAAATTTTCAGAAGAACAAAAAAATCTCACAACTTTTTTCCCCCTCCAACAACTGTAAAACGAAAACTAAATGGTACTTATTGATTTTACCTATCAATCCGTTTTTGTTTTACGATTATCGGTGGGGAAATAAAAAAGTTGTGAGGTTTTTCTTGCTCTCCTGAAAATTTGCAATTATGGAGATGCGTGTTTTTGGTACCGATTGACGAAAGCTGGTGTTCTGGTATTCAGCTTGAAAAATTATGAAAATTTCTGTGATTAGTTAGAGGGTTCGGCTAGTATTCAAAATGTCGTCAGCATAGAATCAAAAAGCATGTTGATTGAGGACAACATCAACGACAAAGGGAAGTGATCTTAAGCTTCAATAAGAGAGTTATTGAAAAGACCGGTGAACATGACTACTCCTTGGCGGACCCCCTTCACGCCTAAGATCTGAAACAAATCTACTGCAAGGACGGTTGGCATGCCCTTATTTGGCGGCAGGTTTAGGTGGATGTGTAGTCTAGAATACAAATTCTAAAGAGCATAGCAGGATTTACTATGCTTTAAGCAACAAATATGCCATTACATAAACTACGAAGCAATGATTTTTGTTCGTTTTAAGTTTCAACTTTGCTCTTTACTTCCATCAGAAAAAGACTTCTCTTTTTTTTTTTTAATTAATACTACACACGTACCGTGTATAAGCCGCAATCGCATATAATGGAATGTCAATGTCAATAAGGAAAAGTCAACCTGAGATTCCACAGCAAATGTTCAAGGGGGAATTTCAGCGGAATCATTGAGCGAGAACTTTAACTGTGTGTCGGAAACAACTTTCACTTCTCTATAAATAGATACCCAAAAATGACTTCATAAGCGTTAAGCAGTACAGTGTATCGGCTCTTGACAACAAGATTCTTTTGCAACCTTTTCAAACAGTTCGTGGTAGCGAACTGTAATAAGGAGCGACCCAGTTCAATAGTAAACGAAACTCTAAAAATCGGAATTTCGATGCTAAAAGATACATCAAAAGAATCGGATTTTCATGCTGATTTTGAATATACAAGTTTCATCAAATTTAGTCTTTGTCATCAAAAGTTAAGAACCTGATAAAATTTACCTTATTTTGGAAAATAGGGGGAAACACCCCCTAAAAGTCATAGAATCTTAACGAAAATCACACCATCATATTCAGCGTATTAGAGAACCCTATAGCAAATTTCAAGCTCCTATCTACAAAAATGTGGAACTTCGTATTTTTTGCCAGAAGACAGATCACGGGTGCGTGTTTCTTTTTTTTTCTTTTTCCCAGGGGTCATCGTATCGACCAAGTGGTCCTAGAATGTCGCAAGGGGGCTCATTCTAATGGAAATGAAAAGTTCAAGTGCCCTTTTTAAGTGACCAAAAAATTGGAGGGCACCTAGGCCCCCTCCCACGCTCATTTTTCCCAAAGTCAACGGATCAAAATTTTGAGATAGCCATTTTGTTCCGCATAGTCGACACCATAATAAGTATGTCTTTGGGGATGACTTACTCCTCCACAGTCCCTGGGGGAGGGGCTGCAATTTACAAACTTTGACTAGTGTTTATATACAGTAATGGTTATTGGGAAGTGTACAGACGTTTTCAGGGAGATTCTTTTGGTTTGGGGGGGGGGGGGTTGGATTGAGGGGAGGGGGCTAAGTGGGAGGATCTTTCGTTGGAGGAATATGTCATGGGGGAAGAGAAACTCAATAAAAAGGGCGCAGGATTTTCTAGCATTACTGTAAAAAAAACAATGAAAAAATAAACATGAAAAAGTTTTTTTCTATTGAAAGTAAGGAGTAGCATTAAAACTTAAGACGAACAGAGATTATTAAGCATATGAGGGGTTCTAAAAATACTTTAGCATAAAGAGCGAGGTATTTAGGAGGAGATAAATATATCGCTCTTTATGCTAAAGTATTTCTAGTAATTTCAACTACTTATTCTACGGCCTTTCTGATTCAGGGGTCATTCTTAAAGAATTGGGACAAAACTTAAGATTTAGTGTAAAGAGCAAGGTATTGACGAGGGGACAAACCTCCTCATATACATAATGAAAATATAAGAATATAAAAGTTTGTTACGTAAGCTAATTCTTAAGTTACGTATATTTTTTACTAATAAAAACGTTCGTTAAAAATTAAAAGTTCTAGTTGCCTTTTTAAGTATCCGAAAACTTGGAGGGCAACTACGCCTCCTTCCCCACCCCTTATTTCTCAAAATCGTCTGATCAATATTAAGAGAAAGCCATTTAGCCAAAAAAAGAATTAGTATGCAAATTTCATTTTAATAATTTATGTGCGGAGAGCCAAAATCAAACATGCATTAATTCAAAAACGTTCAGAAATTAAATAAAAAAACTAGTTCTTTTAACTGAAAGTAAGGAGCGACATTAAAACTTAAAACGAACAGAAATTACTCCGTATATGAAATGGGTTTTTCCCTCCGCGATCCCTCGCTCTTTACGCTAAAGTTTGACTCTTTGCCACAATTCTAATTTTTAAAACAATTGAAAACTTGAGCGAAAAGAGCGAGGGATTGCGGAGGGGAAAGCCCGTTTCATATACGGAGTAATTTCTGTTCGTTTTAAGTTTTAATGTCACTCATTAATTTCAGTTAAAAAACTAGTTTTTTTATATATTTAATTTCAATAGGAACAAAAAAGAGAAAAAAGCGTCAATGATAGTAATATGTGTGCTAATAAACAAGATGTCTGACATGGAGAGGACAGGTCAAAATATGAAAAGCCAGTCATTGGATAAAAACAAAGTTTATTATCAATGTTTACTATAAAAAAGCAAGTTTTGGCAAATTTTTTCTTTGCCGAATGTTTTTTTTCCAAATTATTAGTATTAATGCTTTAAAGCGATTGTAAGCTAAAATTGACAAAGCTTTAAAAGAAAAGCAAGTTTTACAAGAATGCTATCTATTACTCAAGTAAATTATCAAATGAAAACTCACTTTTATGGGAAAGTAAAGAGTGACATTAAATCTTAAAACAACAAAATTATTCAGTACACAAGGGGTGTTGCCGCCTCTTTAGCCCCCCACTCTTTATAGAAAGTGTTACAATGTTATGCTGAAAGCATTTATATATATCTATATATATATATATATATATATATATATATATATATATATATATATATATATATATATATATATATATATATATATATATACATAAATAAGTTGTTTGTCTGTGTGTCTGTCTACTGACGTCATGTTTGTGTGTCGACTGACATCATGTTTGTCAACTGACGTATCTATCTATATATACAAAAATAAGTTGTTTGTCTGTGTGTCTGTCTACTGACGTCATGTTTGTGTGTCGACTGACGTCATGTTTGTGAACTGACGTATCTATATCTATCTATCTATCTTCTATCTATTTATATAAAAATAAGTTGTCTGTCTGTGTGTCTGTCTGTGGATCAGGTGACGTCATGTTTCTGTGTCGGCTGACGTCATGACGTTAGTTGTCGTCATTTTTGCTATGACGGTGACGTCATTAAAGATATTTAAGACATATATGTTCACGTAGAAATCTATTAATGTTTAAGTTTAAAATGACTGATGAACTTACAATGGCAAAAGCCGATGAAGATGCTCAAAGAGTCTATGCCAAAAAACTTGCTGCTGATAGAGAAAGTCAGAAAAGAAAGCGTGCCGAGGAATCAAAAGAACAGCAAGGAAACAGGCTTGAGGCTAAAGAACGCAAAACCGCGCAGTTAGATGAAGATCCACCTGGACAGCGAGAGTCAAAACATATCAAAACTGAAAATGATAGCGATGATGATTGGGTTTGGGATTTTGACTCGGATAAGGTCATCAATGCCTACCAGATTTTAGTTAAAAAAACAAAGGTTCGGCGATATGTATTTCATAGTGAAGCTGAAAAATAAAGAAGAAAACTGAAAAAAGAAAAAATGTAAAAAACTAAAAAATACTAAAAAGAAAAAACACTCAAAGAGAAATTACAGACCGGGACACAAATGACGACCGGGACAGAGGGAATATAAATAACGACCGGGACACTCAAAGAGAAATTACAGACTGGGATACCGGGACACAAATGACGACCGGGACACAGGGAATATAAATGACGACCAGGACACAGGTATTTAAGAATATCGTTCAAAGACAAATTTTTAATTGTAAGAAGACCGTTGAAAGAGAAATTTCTAATTGTAAAATGACTGAAGAACCTACAATGGCAACGGTACCACCATCGAAGTAGATAACCAGTGGGTTGTTCCATATTCCCCATTAGTGCGAAACGTCAACCCCAAGTCAAATTCGTGCATTGTTTGGCATCATTTTAACAACTTGCTCTCCATCAGCTCCTACAGAGTTATGGGAAAAATATAAGTCAAAAATGTCCGAAGATATACTCCATCGAAAACAGTTAGAGACGTCAGATATGACTTTTGATTTTACATCAGAAATTTATAACTACACTTTAGTTATTATAGAAGATTTGTGCGTACGTATGGCAAACAAACCTCTTCAGGATTTGGGAATGCCTTCACCTAACCGTATCGCTGCTGTTTCGACATGTGTAGAATTGGATCGTGAAAAAAGTTACAGTACGAATGATCTATTGTCGTATGTACAAAATAACATTTCCAAGTTAACGTCGGAACAAAAAGACATTTATGATACGATAGACTCAATTTTAGGACGTATACAACTACCTGCTGATTTCTGTAATTTAGTGACGTCCAAAAATTAATTGATTGAAAAAGTATTTCCGAATATTCTAAAAAATTATAAAAATAATAAATGGCTAAGTAAAAGAGCGATTCTCGCACCCAAAAATATAGACGTCCACGAAATCAACAATATTGTTTTGACCAAGATTCGAGACCAGGCAGTCCTTTACAAGTCAGTCGACACAGTTTTGGAACCAAATGAAGCGGTTAATTATCCATCTGAATTTTTAAATTCCATAGATCTTTCAGGGTTTCCACCACACGTGCTACAACTTAAAATAGGCGTACCAATAATACTTTTAAGAAATATCAACCCACCAAAGCTTTGCAATGGCACGAGACTTGCCGTAAAAAAAAACAATGGAAAACCTAATAGAGGCCACAATCTTGACAGGGCCTTTTGAGGGTGAGGCTGTTCTTATTCCTCGCATTCCCATGATTCCAACGGATCTACCTTTTCAATTTAAAAGATTGCAATTCCCAATTCGATTAGCATTTGCAATCACCATTAACAAAGCTCAAGGTCAATCATTAGAAAAATGTGGTATAGATCTTAATACTGATTGTTTTTCCCATGGACAATTGTACGTTGCATGTTCGAGGGTCGGTAAACCTGACAATCTATTTATATGCAGCGACAATTGGACAGCGAAGAATGTTGTATATTCGCAAGTTTTACGCAGTTAATTTGTATTGTATCTATCTATCTATCTATCTATATAAAAACGAGTTGTGTGTATGCATGTTTGTTTGTTTGTAAAAAGAGCGTTTGCATATGACGTCATTATTAGTAAATACGGCTTTGTATATGCACAGACAATGGGAAAGCCAAGAATGTTGTATATTCGCAATTTTTACGTAGTTTGAAACACATATATAAATCTATCTATATTCACAGGTGGGACACAGGGACACAACTACAATGGCGCGTAACTAATATGGCGCGTAACGACTTACGCGCGCGGGGGGCTTGGGGGGGGCGCGAAGCGCCCCACCAACTAGGTGTTGGGGTGGCGCGAAGCCCACCCCATATATAACTATATATATATATATATATATATATATATATATATATATATATATATATATATATATATATATATATATATATATATATATATATATATATATATATATATAAATATATATATATATATATATATATATATATATATATATATATATATATATATATATATATATATATATATATTTATATATATATATATATATATATATATATATATATATATATATATATATATATATATATATATATATATATATATATATATATATATATATATATATATATATATATAGTATATATAGTATATAGTATATAGTATATATATATATATATATATATATATATATATATATATATATATATATATATATATATATATATATATATATATATATATATATATATATATATATATATATATATATATATATATCTATATATATTAAAATAAGTTGTCTGTCTGTGGATCTGTGGATCAGGTGACGTCATGTTTCTGTGTCGGCTGACGTCATGAAATTAGTTGTCGTCATGTTTGTTATGACGATGCTTAGTATATTGTAAAACACATTAATTTGGTTAATAATATACCATTTAAAACACCAAAATGAACATGCTGGAGTAGTCACTCGGTGAGAGAGGGTGTCAGAACGGAGAATGAAGGTCCTAGGTTCAAATCCTGGTTAGGCTAAAAAAGGTAAAAAACTAAAAACTAAAAAAAACTGAAAAAACTAAAAAAAGGCAAAAACTACAAAAAAACTAAAAACTAATAAAAAAAATAAAAAAGCTAAAAAACTAAAAAAAACTAAAAAAACTAAAAAACTAAAAAAACTAAAAAAAAACTTAAAAAAAAGGAAAAAACTGAAAAATAGAAGAGAAAAAGAAAACTAATAAAATTAAGAATAAAAATAAAAAAAAATAAAAAGATAAAAACTAAAAAAAAAGTAAAAAGAAAAAACGAAAAAACTAAAAAAGCTAAAAAAAAGGTAAAAACCAATAAAAAACTAAAAAGAAAAAAAGGAAAAAAACTAAAAAAAAATTTCATCTAAAAAACTAAAAAAGGTAAAAACTAAAAGAACTAAAAAAGAAAAGAAAAACTAAAAAAAGGAAAAAAACTGAAAAATAAAGGAGAAAAAGAAAACTAAAAAAATAAAAATAAAAAAACTAAAAAGATAAAAACTTCAAAAAAAACTAAAAAGAAAAAAGAAAAAAACTAAAAAACCTAAAAAAAGGTCAAAACCAATAAAAAAAAACTAAAAGGAAAAAAAGGGAAAAAATTAAAAATTTATTTCATCATATACCAATTCGAAAACGAATGTATACCGGGATGACGACCGGGACACAGGGAATATAAATGACGACCGGGACGCAGGGACACAACTACAACGGTGACGCCGGGGGCACAGGGGGGACATAAATGACGACGGGGACACAGGCAATGTTCGATTAGCAATCACCATCAACAAAGCTCAAGGGGCAACAAAGCTCACCATCAAACAAAGACGAACGGGACGCTCAAAGAGAAATTACAGACTGGAACACTGGGACACAAATGACGACCGGGGTACTGGGAATATAAATGACGACCGGGACAGAGGGAATGTTCAATTAGCAATCACCATCAACAAAGCTCAAGGGCAATCATTAGAATCATGAGGTATAGATCTGAATATGGATTGTTTTTCCCATGGACAATTATATGTTGCATGTTCAAGAGTCGGTTAACCTGACAAATGACGACCGGGACACCGGGACACAAGGAATATAAATGACGCCCGGGACACTCAAAGAGAAATCACAGGACGCCGGGGTGCACAGGGGGATATATAAATGACGATGGCGACTCAGGGAATGGTCGATTAGCAATCACCATCAACAAAGCTCAAGGGCAATCATTAGAATCATGAGGTATAGATCTGAATACGGATTGTTTTCCCATGGACCATTATATGTTGCATGTTCAAGAGTCGGTAAACCTGACAATCTATTTATATGCACAGACAATGGGACAGCAAAGAATGTTGTATATTCGCAAGTTTTACGTAGTTAAAAACATATATATATATATATATATATATATATATATATATATATATATATATATATATATATATATATATATATATATATATACATAGGGACACAACTACAATGGCGCGTAACTAATATGGCGCGTAACGACTTACGCGCGCGAGGGGGCATGGGGGGGCGCGAAGCGCCCCCACCAACTAGTATATATATATATATATATATATATATATATATATATATATATATATATATATATATATATATATATATATATATATATATATATATATATATATATATATATATATATATATATATATATATTTATATCTATTCACAGGTGGGACACAGGGACATAACTACAATGGCGCGTAACTAATATGGCGCGTAACGACTTACGCGCGCGGGGGAGCTTGGGGGGCGCGAAGCGCCCCACCAACGGCTAGTCTATATATAAAATAAGTTGTCTGTGTGTCTGTGTGTCGAGTGACGTCACTGTCCGCATATGAGGTCTGAATTATTTCATCACATATCAATTCAAAAACGAATGTATTCAAGCCGAAGTACCTCAGTTATATAACTACCTGTGTTGGCGCAGTGGGTTTGACCTTAGCGTGGTAATACGGGACCCAGAGATGGAACCATGCTGCAGGAATGCACTACAGGGCCGACGCAGGGACCTTAGTAGTCAAGAAGCGTCGTTAATCCGATACAAATACAAATACAGTAGCTCAGTTGGTAAAGCGTTATGTTCCAGGTTCTAGGTCCAAGAGGGTCCAGGTTCGAACCTTGGCTTTAGCATTAATACAAAAGAAGAAAAAAAAATAAAAAAGATAAAAACTACAAAAAAAAACTAAAAAGAAAATACTAAAAAAAACTGAAAAAGCTAAAAAACTAAAAAAAACTTAAAAAGGGTAAAAAACTAAAAACTAAAAAAGTAAAAAAAACTAAAAACACTAAAAAAGGTAAAAACTACAAAAAAAATAAAAAGAAAAAAACTAAAAACTAATAAAAAAACTAATAAAACTACAAAAATATATAAAAATAAGTTGTCTGTGTGTCTCTGTGTCGAGTGACGTCACTCTCCGCATATGACGTCTGAATTATTTCATCACATACCAATTCAAAAACGAATGTATTCAAGTCAACGTAGCTCAGTTATATAACTACCTGTGTTGGTGCAGTGGGTTTGACCTTAGCCTGGTAATACGAGAACCAGAGATCGAACCATGCTGCAGGAATGCACTACAGGGCCGACGCAGGGACCTTAGTAGTCAAGAAGCGTCGTTAATCCGATACAATTACAAATACAGTAGCTCAGTTGGTAAAGCGTATGTTCCAGGTTCTAGGTCCGAGAGGTTCCAGGTTCAAACCTTGGCTTTAGCATTCATACGAAAGAAGAAAAAAAAATAAAAAAGATAAAAACTACAAAAAAAAACTAAAAAGAAAATACTAAAAAAACTAAAAAAGCCAAAAAACTAAAAAAAAACTAAAAATGGGTAAAAAACTAAAAACTATAAAAGTAAAAAAAACTAAAAAAACTAAAAGAAGGTAAAAACTACAAAAAAACTAAACAGGAAAAAAAAACTAAAAACTAATAAAAAAACTAAAAAAACTAGAAACTGAAAAAGAAAAAAAATCTAAAAAAAAGGAAAAAAACTGACAAATAAAGGAGAAAAAGAAAACTAAAAAAATAAAAATAAAAACAAAAAAAAACTAAAAAAGGTAAATGTATTCAAGCCAAAGTAGCTGAGTTGGTAAAGCGTTGTGTTCCAGGTTCTAGATCCGAGAGGTTCCAGGCTCGAACCTTGGCTTTAGCATTAATACAAAAGAAGAAAAAAACTAAAAAAGAAAAAAAAAACTAAAAAGCAGGTAAAAACTACTAAAATAACTAAAAAAGCTAAAAAACTAAAAAAAAACTAAAAAAGGTAAAAAACTAAAAACTAAAAAAGAAAAAAAAGAAAAAACTAAAAAAGGGTAAAAACAGCAAAAAACTAAAAAGAAAAAAACCTAAAAACTAATAAAAAACTAAAAACTGAAAAAGAAAAAAAAACTAAAAAATGGAAAAAAACTGAAAAATAAAGGAGAAAATTAAAAAGTAAAAAAAAAAAAATAAAAAAAAAAACTAAAAAAGGTAAAAACTACAAAAAAAACTAAAAAGAAAAAAAACTAAAAAGCTAAAAAACAGGTAAAAACCAAAAAAAAGCTAAAAAGAAAAAAAAAGAAGAAAAAAACAAAAATTTATTTTATCATATACCAATTCAAAAACGAATGTATATACAGACCGGGACACAGGGAATATAAATGACGACCGGGACACTCAAAGAGAAAGTACAGACTGGGACACCGGGAAACAAATGACGACTGGGACGTGTGTGTCGACTGACGTCATGTTTGTGTGTCGACTGACGTCATGTTTGTCGACTATAAATGACGACTGGGACACAGGGACACAACTACAACGGGGACGCAGGGGGGCACAGGGGGATATATAAATGACGATGGGGACACAGGGAATGTTTGATTAGCAATAACCATAAACAAAGCTCAAGGGCAATCATTAGAATAATGAGGTATAGATCTGAATACTTATTGTTTTTCCCATGGACAATTATATGTTCCATGTTCAAGAGTCGGTAAACCTCCGGAGTAGCTGAGTTGGTAAAGCGTTATGTTCCAGGTTCTAGGTCCGAGATGTTCCAGGTTCGAACCTTGGCTTTAGCATTAATACAAAAGAAGAAAAAAAAACTAAAAAACAAAAAAAAACTAAAAAACAGGTAAAAACTACTAAAATAACTAAAAAAGCTAAAAAACTAAAAAAACTAAAAAAGGTAAAACACTAAAAACTAAAAAAGATAAAAAAAATAAAAAAACTAAAAAAGGGTAAAAACAGCAAAAAAACTAAAAAGAAAAAAAAAGTAAAAACTAATAAAAAACTAAAAACTGAAAAAAAATAACTAAAAAAGGAAAAAACTGAAAAATAAAGGAGAAAAAGAAAACTAAAAAATATAAAAATAAAAAAAATAAAAAGGGTAAAAACTACAAAAAAAAACTAAAAAGAAAAAAGAAAAAAAACTAAAAAAGCTAAAAAAAGGTAAAAACCAAAAAAACTAAAAAGAAAAAAAGGAAAAAAACAAAAAATTTATTTCATCATATACCAATTCAAAAACGAATGTATATACAGACCGGGACACAGGGAATATAAATGACGACCGGGACACTCAAAGAGAAATTACAGACTGGGACACCGGGACACAAATGAAGACTGGGACGTGTGTGTCGACTGACGTCATGTTTGTGTGTCGACTGAGGTCATGTTTGTGTGTCGACTGACGTCATGTTTGTCGACTATAAATGACGACTGGGACACAGGGACACAACTACAACGGGGACGCCGGGGGGGGGGGCACAGGGGGATATATAAATGACGATGGGAACACAGGGAATGTTTGATTAGCAATCACCATCAACAAAGCTCAAGGACAATCATTAGAATAATGAGGTATAGATCTGAAAACGGATTGTTTTTCCCATGGACAATTATATGTTGCATGTTCAAGAGTCGGTAAACCTGACAATCTATTTATATGTACAGACAATGGGACAGCGAAGAATGTTGTATATTCGCAAGTTTTAAGTAGTTAAAAACATAAATATATATATATCTATCTATATTCACAGGTGGGACACAGGGACACAACTACAATGGCGCGTAACTAATATGGCGCGTTACGACTTACGCGCGCGGGGGGGCTTTGGGGGGCGCGAAGTGCCCCCACCAGCTAGGTGTTGGTACACACCTAGCCTGCTTACAGCAAGTCTATATATATAAAAATAAGTTGTCTGTGGATGTGTCTGTCAGGTGACGTCATGTGTGTTGACTGACGTCATGAAGTTAGTTGTCGTCATTTTTGTTATGACGGTGACGTCATTAAAGATATATAAGACATGCGTTCACGTAGAAATATATTAATGTTTAACTTTAAAATGACTGATGAACTTACAATGGCAACAGCCGAGGAAGATGCTCAAAGAGTCTATGCCAAAAAACTTGCTGCTGATAAAGAAAGTAAGAAAAGAAAGCGTGCCGAGGAATCAAAAGAACAGCAAGGAAACAGGCTTGAGGCTGATAGAGAAAGAAAGAACAGAAAGCGTGCCGAGGAACTACCAGATCAACGCTAAAGCAGACTTGCTGCTAAAAGAGAAAGTGAAAAAAGAAGGCGTGCCGAGGAACTACCAGAGCAACATGAAACCAGACTTGCTGCTAAAAGAGAAAGTGAAAAAAGAAGGCGTGCCGAGGAATCACAAGAACAGCAAGAAATCAGGCTTGCTGCTGATAGAGGAAGTAAGAAAATAAAGCGTGCCGAGGAATCAGAGCAACCTGAAAGTTATCGCCTGGCATTCAGGTACAGCCCAGTCGATGATTATAGCTTGAGTAGATGTGTTCAAATCTCGGGACTATGTCTAAAATTTGTCCCTATTGCAAGGCCTTGAAATTCAATGGTGAAACAATGGGAATGTGTTGCGCCTCAGGAAAAGTTAAACTTCCTCTATTGGCTGCACCACCAGAGCCATTGAAGACTTTCCTTACTGGAACTACGTCAGAATCTAAGCGTTTTTTGAAACAAATCAGAAAATATAACTCATGTTTCCAAATGACGTCGTTTGGAGCCCAAATCGAAAATCCAGATCAATTTATGTCTACTTTCAAAGGAAAAGGGCAAATTTATCATAGAGCAGGGTCCCTTCTACCATTCTAAGGCGAGAATCATAAATTTTTACAATTGTACTTCATCAGTAATAGAAATTCTGAATTGAATGCACGTTGCGAAATTTCTCCCAACGTTGAAAGGACAATCGTTTCCCAATTGCAACATCTTTTCCACGAAAATAATAATTTAGTGCGTCTGTTCAAAACAGCCATCGATTTGATGCCTACTGATACGCATAAAATTATTATTTCCGCTGACAAAACGCCTCCTGGCCAACATGTGCGTATATACAATGCTCCAACTATCGACGAAGTGGCAATCGTTATGGTCGGTGATCAGTTTTTACCTCGAGATATTATTCTTCATAAGCGAAACGCTCAGTTGTTAAGAATTGCTGAAACTCATCGATGCTACGATGCCCTACAATATCCTATCATTTTTTGGGATGGAGCCGACGGCTATCACTTTAATATTAAATTCATGAATCCAGCCACTAACAAAGAAATGAATAAGAAATGCAGTGCAATGCATTATTATTCCTATAGACTAATGATTTGGCAGGATGAAGAAAATTATATTTTAAAATGCCGTGAATTGTTTCATCAATTCGTCGCTGATATGTATGCTAAAATTGAATCAGAACGTTTGCTATATATCCGCCTGAATCAGACCAAGCTCCGCTCTGAACAATACATTCATTTGTGAGATGCAATTATAAATGACGGTAATACCACAAACGTTGGAAGATTAACAATTTTACCTTCGTCATATGCTGGCAGTCCCCGTCATATGCATGAATATGCTCAAGATGCTATTGCGTATGTTCGTCTCTATGGTCGTCCAGATTTATTTATTACATTTACATGTAATCAATCTTGGGACGAGATACTGCAGCTTTTACTTCAAGGACAATCGGCGGTTCATAGACATGACATTACGGCCCGTGTCTTCCGGCAAAAGTTGAAATCACTGATAAACTACATAGTAAAACTTGAAGTTTTTGGGTCAGTGCGATGCTGGATGTACTCAGTGGAATGGCAAAAACGAGGTTTGCCGCACGCACATATACTAATCTGGCTACATATAATATTACTTCTAACGAAATTGATGATGTGAATTCTGCTTCAATACCTAATGAACGTCGATAAGGGGTTAAATGATATTTTTGTAAAAAATATGATACATTGACCTTGCAGTGCACTGAACGAAAATTCAACATTCATGGCCAAAGGAAGGTGCACAAAGCAATATCCTCGACTTTTAGTATCCAACACAACTACTGGTAATGATGGTTACCCACAATATAGAAGAAGATCCAGTGAAGATGGCGGTAAAACAGCAATAATAAATACGCGTAACGGTACCACCATCGAAGTAGATAACCAGTGGGTTGTTCCATATTCCCCATTATTATCAAAAACATTTAATGCACACATAAACGTTGAATACTGTAACTCCGTAAAGGCAATCAAATACATATGTAAATACGTCAACCAAGGCAGTGACATGGCAGTTTTTGGCTTGCAGCCCGAAATCAAAGATATCGACGAATCGTACAATAGCAGGCTGGAAGATACATAAGCAGTAATGAAGCTGTTTGGCGAATTCTTTCATTTCCAATACATGAACGTAGTCCAGCTGTTGTTCACTTAGCGGTACATTTACAGAATGGTCAACGTGTTTATTTCTCGGAAACCAACGTGCAAAAAGAGCCCTGAATCCACCGGATACAAAGTTAACCGCTTTCTTTTCGCTTTGCAAAAATGATTCTTTTGCAAAAAAAAACTGCTGTATACTGAAGTGCCTTCGTATTACACGTGGAATACTAAAAATAAAGTATTTGAACTTCGAAAACAGGGTAAGTCAGTCGACGGCCAACCTACCATCTTCAAAGATACCACGATAGGAAGACTCTACACCGTTTACCCCAATCAACCATATATGCAAAATCTACAGCACTTCACTTGTTCTATCGCCATCGGCGTATCTTCGAGGAAGCCGCCGCTGACGATGGTATCGTCTATATTCCCCCTCCAACCATGGATACAATTCTTCGTCATTTATTGGACAATCATCGTCCTATTTTACGTAAATCAATTGCTAGGCCATACTGACAGTTGCCGTTACTTGACCAGCGAGTTCGCTCTCATTGCTCATAGATTGTTTGATGACAGTCACCGTGGCTTTCATCAACTTGCATGCACTGACGTTATTCGGCCCTACTGCTTGAAGATCACGAGTCAGGACGTTTGTTCGAAAAAGTAATGTCCTCGTGAACATCGGCTGTACTATGAACTT